>NW_023605837.1:0-60001 GCF_013339745.2 Dermacentor silvarum
AAGCAGTCGTAAAACTGTGTATGACGAAACTGATTCTTTATTGGGCGAACCTGTGCCCACAAAAGCAAGCTGCTCTCAAAGCACAACGGTAGCGGCGAACACAGTCGGCGATCGTCGAAATCTGATCAGCGGCGAAACGCGTCGGCTTTTAAATGTGAGTCATCGAAGGTTCCAGATTAACCCCTGGTGTCCGCGCGTTTTCCAGAAAGTTCTAGACAATTCGCGTCGCTCATACAATCAGATTACTTGAGCGTCGGTGACGACAGATGTCGGATAGAAGCATCGATAAGGTTCGAGCAGCTTCCGATGCAGGCGCTTCCTGCGCTGAGCGATGACGTTTAACATTTGTTAGCTGGTGGAAAGCGGCCACCGGTGAAAGATAAACATGTACAGAGGGGTCCACTGCTAAAGGGAACACCGGAGCGCGTGGCTAAAGTACCTATATAAGAAAAGTACCGCCATCTACTCTTTCCTCCGCCGCCTCCTCTCCCAAAGCGCTTGCTTTTTTTCTTTACTTTTTGCTTGCGAAAGCCAAGTCGACGGTGGCGCACCTAGAAAGTCCACATTGAAGCTTTCAGGCCGGGCGCGCGCCGCCGCCGCCGCCGGCGACTGCGGCTGCGCAGAGGACTTTCAACATGGCTCTGAGGCGGAAAAAAAGCAAATATAAAGAAGTGAAAAGCGCGAGCTATCATCGTCCAATCGGAGATGCAGGAGAGAGAGAAGCGGCGTTTATCAAAGGATGGCGGTACTTTTCTTATACAGGGTGTTTCATTTTAGCTGCACCAAATCTTTAAAAGTAGCCTGTGGCAGATAGCACAATTATAATCCTTGATCTAAACTACGCAATGAGGCGGCCATTACTTCCACGAGAAATCAAAACGCCTAATTGAGTAATTAGCATAATTACGCTCGTTAACTTTTTAATTATTGATTTTACGGCACATCTTTCAATCTACGAATTATAGCCGCTGAGTTCGCAAGGCGTATCCACTTGGAACGAATTCTCAGGACTGAACCAGTTTCGAGATATTAATTTTCAAAGTGTCCGACGAAATGCATGGGCGTTCCAGTTAACTTTGTGCTTCAATGCATAAAACAGCGTTTTCCTCAAAAAGTTAACTGGAACGCCCATACATTTCGTCGCACACGTTAAAAATTAACATCTCGAAACTGGTTCAGTCCTGAGAATTCATTCCAAGTGGATACGCCTTGCGAACTCAGCGGCTATAATTCGTAGATTGAAAGATGTGCCGTAAAATCATTAATTAAAAAGTTAACGAGCGTAATTATGCTAATTACTCAATTAGGCGTTTTGATTTCTCGTGGAAGTAATGGCCGCCTCATTGAGTAGTTTAGATCAAGGATTATAATTGTGCTATCTGCCACAGGCAATTTTTAAAAATTTGGTGCAGCTAAAATGAAACACCCTGTATAGTGATTTTACGCGTGGCGTCTGCTCTGCGCCACCGCCGGCCGGCGGCTGCAACGAGCTTCGCGCAGGCGCAGTGAGCGTAGTGGGCGGTGCTCTTTCGTCGTCTGCTGACGTCTGGTGCCGCGCTTCTGATCGTCGCGGAAAAGCAGCTCGCGTGGTTCGTACTTGAAAGCAGCCACTTTCCTTCCAGCTGGAAGGAAAGTCACGGGATTGATCTATAATCAAACAAATGTCACCCTGCACACCAGCAGCAATGACGCTGCTGTCTTTGGTTCGCCTTCGTGATACATACATAAAGCACTGCCCGCTTCAGAAAAGGTTAAGTGTGCACTTCGTTCGCCACTAATCCACGATGGCTCGAGTGCCATACGATGAAAGGCAGCGTATTGTTCAACTGTGGCAAGGGAAGTACAGACAACGCGCTATTACAAAACTTACGCAGAGGCCGCTCAATAAAGTTAATAGAATAGACAGTCGTCAGCGTTTGGGGCTGCATGACAAAGGATGGCCTCGGGCCTCTCGTCAGCTTAGAAGGAAAATTCACGGCCGACAAATACTGCGTTGTCATCGAACAAGTTGCGCTCCCTCATGCTGCAAATGGTGCTTTCCAGCCGCATGACTTCCTCTTCCAGCATGACATCTCCCATGTGCACACCACAAAAAAGCTCGATCACTTCTGCTGCGTCACCAAGTGGAAGTTCTGGGCTGACCACCGCAGTCTCCCGACTTGAACCCTATAGAAAACGTTTGGGGTACCATGAAGAAGGCCTTAGCAAGTCAATGCCTGCACGGGCTCTCCGCGGAGAGCCTTTGGAGCGCGGTCAAGGCCGAATGGGAGCGTTTGAAGCAAAGTGCCTCCTTCTGTAAAGCCTTGTATGCAAGTCTTCCTTCTAGAATAAAGGCAATGCTGGAGGCAAACGGCGACGCAACCAGATATTGAGCGACGCACGGGTTTTCTTTATTTGTTTTGACGCATGGTTTTCTTGAAGCCCAAGATGACGGTAGTTTGTCGGAGCACATTTTACGTCAAGTCCTAATAAAACGGTTAAGCACTCAGTGTTTTGAAGGCGTACCCTAAAATGCCTACCGTAATCAGAGAGGCACGATTTGTAAACGTAAACAACGTAAAGGTCTAGAACAATTTGGCATGCTGCTAAACTTCAACATCTACTCGTAACTAAAATATCCGCAACTGCGGGAGTTCAACACGTTACGCATGCCAATCCATTTCTCCATCGATCTTACCACTGTGAATTCTACTGAATGAGCTTCAATGGCGCTTATGGATTCTTTGTTCAGCATATATACCCACAACAGTGACTCCAATATGCCTTAGCCCGCATGAGATGGCCACTATACACGCACAAATACTGTCTATTATTGTGTCCCAAAGAGACAGTCCGCCAAAAATTGTCATGTTTTCCTTGCGAGTTCGAACGGCAGAAGTTTCTGCGAGGTAATATTTTGCCCCGTCTAATTCTCGTTCAGCCTTGCAACGGCTAGCTATCCGAATGTGACCATGCAGCCTCCGGCAAACTTTCAGAACGCGTGAACGGGTTGCTTTGCGACGATACGAAGCGTGGCTGCAGACGGTAGCAGACGACGAAATAGCACCGCCCACATCGCTCACCGCGCTTGCGCGAAACTAGTTCTAGCCGCCGGCCGGCGGTGGCGCAGAGCAGACGCCACGCGCTCCGGTGTTCCCTTTAACAGTGGACCCCTCTGTACACGTGTATACGCTAGCATGTATACTAGCTAGCAAGATAAACATGTATACGCTAGCAGATTGAACTGTCACTCCGATTGGAAAACAAGCAACGCGACAGGCATGTAGTTAAAGGGGTCATTAGTTCTACTGACATTTTGCATGGCAGACCGCGGACAAAGTGCATACGACTACATATGCTGTTTGTAGCGTTGTTACAGTAATAAAATTCCGGACATCGCACTTGACATCGACGACGGCTGTCGAACTTACAGCCCTGTGTGCAGCAATGAAGTTTATCGACCAGGAACCACCCCAGAAATGGTCTATCTTCTGCGATTCCAAGGCCGCCCTCCAGAGTTTGCTCTCTTCACTACACCGTGGACCCCACGAACGACTTGTCGCGGACACACACGAAATTTACTATCAGGTAGTTGACAAAGAATATGACATCGTCTTTCAATGGCTGCCAAGTCACTGTGGTATCTTTGGAAACGAGCAAGTGGACGCAGCCGCTCGATCTTCACATACCAGTACCGATTGCGCCGCTATCCCTACGTCGAGAACCGACGCAGCACGAACCCCGTGCGCTTGCTAGCCCACTGGAATTCAACGGACTTTAAAAACCAGCGCCTCTCTTCCCTGGATCATAATCTGAAGCTCCGCCTTCCACGTGGCTTACCACGACGGGAGGTAACTCTCATTTGTCGCCTAAGAATTGGAGTAGCTTTTACCAACGCGTACTCCTACCTTATCGGAATGGTCACAAGTCCAGATTGTGAAACTTGCAGGTGCAAAGAGACGATAGCACATCTTCTGTGTGATTGTCGTCGTTTTAGTGCACAAAGAAAAGTCCTCAGAACCACGCTCGACAAGATAGACAGCCGTCCCCTTACGGAAGCCAGAATTCTTGGTCCCTGGTCCCAGCCGACGTCGGAACGAACTGCTTTAAAAGCGCTAGTACGCTTTTTAAAAGGTACAGGACTTAGTGAAAAACTATAGAATTGGGCGGACTGATGTGTTTTTTGTTTTTGCTTTTTTTTTTCCTTCTTTTTAATCTTCTCTTGCTTTCTAATCTTTTCTGCCCTTACCTCATCCCCCTGAGGAATGGAAATTTCTTCGTTAGATCGGTAACTTCGTAAAATAGGGTTTTGTTAGGTCGAGCTTTAACTGTAATTCGCTTATTCGATATCATCTGTGCTATTGGCAGTGCATCCACATTATCTTCCCATAACCAGATAATCGTCCATTTTGCCTTCTCTTGGGGGGGAGGGTATTGTGTAAGAGTCCGCCTAGTTGACTGTCCACTTCGGCTGTCGCCATTGGCTGCCACTTCACGAGCGCGAATGTGCCAGCCAGTCTCCTTCGCGCTCGTGAAGCGGCAGCCAATGGAGACAGGCAAAGTGGACAGCCCATGAGGTATACTCCTACAGAATAGCCCCCCTGTTCACTCGACGCGAGACTTCATGGGGATGCCGGCTGCAAGGGCCAGATTTGAGATGTTAGTGCATGCACAAGTCCGCCAACATCATTCCCCTGTAATAAAAACATGTTCTCGCCCCAGGTGCAAAACCTGCAGGCACCTTCAAAGTGACCTTAAAATTAAAAGAACCGCAAATAGCTATACACACGAAGTGAAAACGGAAGCAAAAATGGCGCACACTGACGGAAAGATTATAAAACTTCCATTTTGCCGTTATGACATCAACGCCTTGCTACACAACTCCATCAAAACGTCTATGGAGCGACAATGCGACAACCCCGAACATCGACAAGAGCGCCCCTATAGACTTGACGCCGGTTTGCGATTCCGACTTCCACTTCGGATGCGGAGAGGCCAGGAAACACTAATCCATCGATTACGGCTTGGTGTGGCGTACACTCGCAAATACCTTCACAAGATTGGACGAGAACGGGACCCTGATTGTAGCGTCTGTCACACTACCGAGACAATAGAACACATACTTTGCGTGTGCCCTCAATATGCGACCAAGCGAAGGACACTAAAACGTAGTGTTGACTGTTTGGACTCCCGCCCCTTTTCGGAAGCCAAGGTTTTAGGCGCATGGAGAAGCGTTGATCATGCCCAGCGCGCCATAAGATCACTTTTAAACTTTATGTGTGAGACGGGCTTAGACGGTCGTCTCTAGGACCTGTGCAGTGTGCAGTGCGCGAAATGTGTTTGTGCGATGACGTTCTGTGTGGACAATACTACTCCTGCGTGTAATGTGTGAAAAGTGCACAACCGCGTATTGGACAACGTGTGTAAATAGTAGCTCATTGTACGATATCATAATCATCTGTCACCTACCTCTCTCTGTATCTCCCACTCTGTAACACACACCCCAGTGAGGAGTAGCAGGCTAGAGACACGCTCTCCAGGCCGATCTCTCCTCCCTTCTCTTCATTAAAATCTACTCTCTCTCTGTGCCAGTGCTCCGGCTTCGACTGCTGTAATGGAGGTTGTGCGCACACAGATTAGCATCCCTGTCGGGCAGCTGTGCGCACACTACAGCGTGGTGAACTTCAAGTAAAATTGACGCATTCCTTTCTTTAGACGCTGACCGACGCCGACAGTTTTCCTTCGGTATCGTCTCGTGCACTACCGAGGTGCGACGCCGGCTGCAACGCCTCTGGCACGCTCCTCATCGCGCCAGGGTACTGAGACGGCTACGACACAACGTTAAACGTCGCCAACGTCGTTAGCGATGTTTCTACAACACATCGTTCTACAAACGTCGTCGCCATAACACAACGTTAAACGTGGTTAAACGTCGCTTTAAGTTCTTCGCCTTAAGGCGAAACTTACAATGTTTTAAAAGCGATGACGCTCGCCTCCGCGCATCCGCGGCGTCGGCCTAGCGGGGGAAAGAAAAAAAACCGGAAAGCTCGCCTTCGCATATTCGCGGCTGCACGATCACGAGAAAGTAAGCGTTTCTTGCGGATAGTATGGATTCGAATTGCGCTACCTATAACGCATGCGCATGCGGCCTCTGAAACCACGATGAGTTCAAGGTGTCGGTCGTAGTCGCTAGTAGTCAGCGACTCCGCTTAACAAAAGGATGGGTATAATTTGTATGCGCCAGCGCTTGTTTGTGTATGTATGTGCGCGTGTTTCAACTCTCTGTATACTTACAGAAAGCTTCGCTGCATAAGGATTTCAACTCGTTGGATCTGCCGCATTTTCTTTTTGAGATCTAGAATTACCATGCGCTCCACGCTACGTATACGCCACGTACGATACGCTCCATCACCTTGCCTGCACTGAAAGATAAAGAAATGGGGCACACTTTGCTGAGAGCAAGATTTGGTTGGTTTGGGAATGAAGATTATGGTTGATACTTTCCATTCTTTGGGAAGTGTACCGCCTTTACGAACCTTTGCCGAATTCACAAAGTTTTCTTTCATTAATACTCTCTGCCATTCGCCAACCGCATTCGCTAATAATATGTCGAGCATCAGGATTGGCTGAAATCTTTTCTTACGAGCAGTTTTAGCTCACGAAAGTTTTGTGAATTCGGCCCCTTGTGATTTTTTCTAAGTACAGTTGCCTTTCTGACACATTTCTGAGCTGCCTTTTCAGTTATACCATCTAATCCTGGCGCGTTATGAAGGTTTGTTTTCGATATGACCAGTAGTAACCAGGGGGCTAAAGAGGGGGCGGGCACACCGAGCACCTCCCCCCTCTCACCCTCCCCATCAATGGTCGATTGCCGACAATACCGGAATCAACAGACACATGATGAAAACCACATACGTGTCGCCTTTAATTGTACCTGGAGGCAGAAACCAGTAAATCAAGGTTCCGGCAAGGCACCGTATATGGCACAGGTCGGCACACACACAGAAAAAGGTAAACAGATGCCTTTGCCAACGAAAAGAACGACTGAAAAAAATATGCAGAAGAAAAGTAATCACATGATGTTGACACCAACAGGAAGAAAACAAGTTCATTAGTCGAACGGAGGGTAGCCATGCATACGATGCACAAAAAAAAAGGACCTTCGTCGATCGCCTTTTGTACAAAAAAGCCCATTGTCTCGCGTATATGTATTGTGCTTCCTCGTGAAGTGCTTCCAGAGTGGAAGTGAAACAAGAAAATAGGAAAATTGCGACAAGGGATGAAGAATAAACAAAGAACAACACTAAAACTGCACTTGTCGCCGCCGCAATGGTAGTTATTAGGTTCGCAAAAAATGTTAAAGGGATACTAAATATGACACTTGACAATATTGACAACAACACTACGACAAGCCTGTTCAGGCTGGTATTCTTTCAATAGTATCTGATTCGACAGTCTATCTTAATTGACTTAACGCGAAAATGCCTATTAGTGGAGTAAAAAAAGGCCTAACGTCCTTTTGAATTTCGCGCCATAACGCCAGCACAGTTACGTTTTTGTGACGTCATTAAAAAAACTTTTTTTTATTTAGGCCGTTTTTGCGCCGGAAAAGTTCTCGAGAAGTTTGTTATACGTTGAGCCTCTCACTCGCTTTTAATTAAATGTGGTCATTCTCAACTGCAATACAATTAAAGACTTCAGCAGACGCTGCCAACATCCGTGACGACAGGACGAACTGGTGTGGGTACTTGAGGGTGGGGTCACCACCTATGATTTCGGTATTGCACGTTTTCTCCTGTAAGCGCGCACGTTTTGCAGTGCGAGAGTGTAATTCGCTAATATAACTTAGAGTAACGTTATTCTTTAGTGCCCCTTTAAATAAATACGCAAAACATGTGAGGAAGCAGCTGGCAGAGTTTTACATGGAGCTCGCTGAAAACTTGCGTCGTCTGGAGTTAGGAGACGGCAAAAAAGGAAACTCTTTCCGCGCATACAATTGCAAAGGGTGGTCATTTGCATATTACAAGTTTTCTTTCTTTCGCACGTTTTATTACCGAGACTTACGGTGCTAACCGTATGCGGCCTTCCGCGCTACGCCATGGTGCTGAAACGCCCAAAAATGGCGCATTACTTTCACAAAAAAGCACACGCACAGTTCACGGCGTGTGTTTTTCGACCAGGAGTGGGTGACCGCGCACAGCATGGCACTTTAAAAACATATTGCCATAGCGGGACGCAGAGAGTCAGCGCATGGCTAGAATCTACCCACTTCTGTTTAAAGTATCGTTCATGCAAAGAAACTTCGCTGACAGCTTTGTTTTGCTCTTGCTACTACACCTGAAAACAGAATTTTCAAGTGGCACCGTCAAGACGACGGTCATCCTTTATGTACTTAGCAAACGTCGTTAAAACGGTACAGGGGAAAAGCTTGACTGTATGCAGACTACGCGTTTTGCGCACCTGTGTCGATACCGGCGAGTGAAGTCGTTTCCTTCTCACAACAATCAACAAGGCTCCGCCAGAGAGCAAAACAAAGTCTAGACAATCAACAGGAAGTTGGCGAGTTTCTCACGTCACTTTTCTAACTGCAGAAGTCGGTTGACGTCACGAAACTTCCATGTATCGAGCTCTAGCACATATACTTAAAAAACTGTCGACATCGACAGATGAACAGAAAAAAAGAAGGAAGAACAAACATGGACAGTAGAAGGTGGCAAAGGAGTCTAAGTGGTGCAGACAGGCAACCCGAAACAACCGGCAGCATTGTCGATAATAATGTTAACGCACCTATTGCATCACAAAAACACACGGACAACCGAAATGTGTCGCATCGGCAGTTTAATTTCCTCCAACTGGCGCCTACGAACGACGCCCCCTTAGCAGAACGCCCAAGCTTTAGAACGCAGAAAGTTTGGTTTGACTGCTAGTGGGAGTCAGTCTCTGCAGTACAACTAGACGTCTTACGCGATTGGTTGATCAGCTATGAATACTCAGCAGACCTTGCATGCACGGACATTTCGGTTAATTACTTTCACGACGACGTAGATGCAGATGTCTACAACCGTTAGCTGAGTTTTCAGAAAATAAAAGCAGTCTGACGAAGATTTGGATAACCGCACGAACGGAGGTTCCTGACGTGAACCACGTGATCCCAGCTAGTCGACCTCCTCTAAAGTTGGTAGCGAGTGCAATCAAGCAGTTAAAATTAGCTGTCCATGCCCGAACAAAAATTGTACATCACAATAAATAGGGTCACAACAGAAAGTATGCAGAAGAAAATAATAAGTCCCTAGGAATACAATAGAAGTTACCAAACTTCTGTAAGGGAGGACGCTCATCGGCGAACCACAAAGCAAAAATCCGGCTGAGTCACTTGCATAAAACCCAGCGTTCCATCCGTAAAAGTCGGCATTCATTCGTTCCTGCTCTCGTAACTGGCGCGAGGATTTCCCATACGCTCCCTGTATTAGCGTTTTGTAACGTCACAACTAAACACACCAACACAGCCATTGCTGCAAGGGTGCACCGCACGCTGTCGTTCGCGGCCGCATCATGTTAACAGTCCGATCGTACTGTACACGATACAAGTCAGCACCATGCTATGGGCGTGACAGTGAAATCCGAACGTTGAACAAACTACGCACGTAGCATTGACATAGCCTGTGAGATCCCACGGCGTGCACGGCCTACGCGTTGTCTTGGATCTCGAAGGCCACGGCAGTGAATCGTATTTTGTAAGCGCTCCGTCAGGGAGCCTCTGTTTCGCATGTGTGTGTGTGTGTGAAGTACTACTGGAAAGAAAGCTCTTGAGAAGGCGTTATACAACTAACAGCTCAGCACCGTGAAAGCTGACGCACAGTGTTGCTATCTTTCCCATCTCTATTCGCCGACGATTAGAAGAATTTGGTTAGTCACTTAAAACACTTCTGTATGCGACGTGAAGTCGTTGGCGATCGCGTTCCGTACAACCGCTACGAGCTGTTTGCCCCTAATAACACCGCAAAAGCGCTAGAAATCGAAAAGAGGCTACAATAATCGTTCAAGAAAACTCGCCAGCTATAGCCGAAGACTGACTATCGCTCACGCTCTACAGCCGGCGTTTGAAAAATGCCGTTTTTTTTTTTCTTCTTTCCACAACAACAGGCGAGATGTATGTTTGGAAGCGTAACTGTCTGTGCACGCGTGATAGGATTACAATATTTCACAACGCTGCGCACCTCGATAAAGTTTTGTGTCGAAACACACCATTGCACAAGGACTTGTGTGAAAAAGATAGCAAGACGACGAACACACACATAAAGGGCGCTATCACGACTTGCACATATCGCTTGAGCAAGAACTGTTCCAGTCGTTTTCCATGATGTGATGCACAAGTTCGAGGGACAGGCGATTGCGATAACACACACGCGCACACACAGTGACAAACGCACAAAGAAGACCGTAGGTACTTCGAGGCGGGCATTTGTGAACACATCTCACTATGCACCGAGCATTCATGAGTACATCAGGGAGAAAACGAAAAAAAAACACGTACATATGGTCTTTTTTGAGGAAGAACGGTCGAACGTCGTTTACAAAGCCAATGCGCATTCCGTTGCTTCCGGTCACAATAGGCGATGGAGAATCTTAGCTCTTTGTCTGGTTGGATGGCGTTACCCATAGCTTTCTCTTCGCAAGCACGACGTCGGTGAGGTGAAGTGAAGTAGTGATACCCCGAACAAGCGGCGTTGAAAACCTGCATTTATTCTTTACGACTAGAAGGAGTAAGTAGTTTGCTCATTTTAATTCGAGAACCGTGCCTGGTTAGAGAAGCAAAGTCAAGATTGGCTATTCTGTGCGGAGCGAAACTGCTATCTATTCATGTGTAATCACTCCATATTAACACCTCGCAAGGCCTAATGAATGCGTAATCAGTTAAGATGGAGGCTGTTCGGATGTTTTGGTTCTACTGTGCATAGAATAAGAGTTCTTGACTACTGTACAAGGTTATCGCCAGGTGTCAGTGACCATAACAAGCTCATTACACGCTCACGGAGCGACGTTGCGCAACCAAGTCGCAACATCGCTCTGTGGAGACAGCCTGGACATCGTCCACGTTCATTCTTGCCATCTGCTGCGAAACGGTGCCACGTCCTACCTCAGTCGTGCACTAAGCTCTAACCAAACTGTGAGCGCTGATAACCTGCAACCTGATAACAAGAAGCGACTAAACAACTTTAACTTCTGCTGGACAAATGTTTGCCTAACAACGGCACGGGACAAAGATGATTCTTATAGCTTGGGCCTATTTGTGTTTACCGGAAATTTCTCTTGCCTGGACATGTATTTCTCCAGAACTGGCGGTAAAGAAGTGACTACCATGTAAATTTTTTTTTCCTTTCTCTCTCTCTCGCTGAATTATAGTCGAGAAGCTTGCGCAGAACGGGCGTTCTGACACTGCTACAAGAGCATCGGACGCGGCTGTAAGATTAGAATGAAGTCACAAGTGACACCTTTCCCTTTCCTTAGATTTCCTCTCAATTTAGCCGGTTTTTGTTAATGACGCCACCGGATTCTTAATCATTTCACAAGGCGCCGTCTCTCAACTATGTGCTTCAATGCCGGCCCTCTGCGGTTCTTGAGCTATGGTTTCGTTATCCAGCACCTTCAGAGCCTACTCGAAGAAGCAGGACTCGAAGTGCGTTTCTGAAGCAGCCCATCTAACCCCAGAGGAACGACGTCGAACCATACAGGCTCCTTCAAATGTGTGGCAACGTCATCTACAACTCGAAGAAGTTGAGTTAACCCTCCAAGTGGAAAAATGAATAAAGAATACGGGCTTAAATATGACTTCCGAAATGGAGCTGCGCGCGGATCTCTGGGGCTATTGTATAAGCCTAAAATTTTCGCGCCTCTAGTCGGAGCAGCATTAAGTAATTAAAGAATACGGGCATAAACATGGCCTTCGCGATTGAGCTGCGCGTAGATCAATCTATGAGATAAGTCTAACATGCTCGCTCGTCTGGTCGGGGCAGCATTAAAGAAAGAAAATGTCGGTAAGCGAGCAACTTGTTTTTCCAGTCTCATTTTCACGTTTTTCGTACCGGCTCTAGGCAGTGAAGAGTGCTACATGGTATAAGAGTGGGATCGCCTCTGATGGAAATGTTACAAGTGCCATCTATCGATGCCCATAGCGACACTTCAACAATCGCTGCTTCATTTTCCGCGACCATGATGTGGCGAGAGGGGCTAAAAGAATGCTGAAGTAGCGACAGAAAAACTTCGTGAGTTGGTCGAGAAAACTGACGTAACATTGAAGTCATACACGCTAACAGGCGACGATAAAAGGGGTAGAGAAGGTGACACGCAGAAAGACACAATCCTAAACAGTTAACTGATCCGCTATAGACGACACCACAGGCACACACACGCACGAAGGAAAAAAACAAACAAAAGAATTCAGTAGCAAGCCAGGCGAAAAATGGCGCTTCACATCGAAATGTGCACTTTCAGGGGGGGGGGGGGGGGGGAGTGAGCGGTTGCTGAAGACAGAGATAATCATCAATTTGGAGTCATTTCACTGGTGCCACATTAGCGGCAGACTAGATAAAAATGTCACAATCACCGTTCCTAAGCGTAGTTGAGTTTTGATTCTTGAAGGAAAAGTGCCCCGGTTGACGGCACTGACTTGCGATGGCTGAACGCACACCTATATGCCTTGATCGAGTTATTTCTGCGAGGCTCGACTGGTTTCACAAGCCGTCACGTGAGACGATCCTTAGTGGTCCATCTGGTTTGCTTGCGCTTATTTCGGTAGAATCAGCAGGGGGGAACGATATAATCACATCGTTCAACAACAACCTCGTTTGAGTTAAACGTTCGAGCAGGTAGAGGTTCATGGAAGTCAACCATCACTGCGTTCCTTTTGTCTTTTGTCAGATAGACAAAAGATAGACTTTTGTCTATCTGCAGCTCTTCCTTTAGGAGCTGCAAACGTGGAGCTAGCCAAAACACAAGATCGAGCTCGATTCTCTGTAAAATGGCCTTCAGAACTTCTGAAAGAAACGCAGGTCGGTGTACTGAATCAACGGCACAAAGCTGGCAGTAGCAATCGTGTTTATATACTGCAGCCGCGGTTCCAAAGGCTTAAATCTGCAGTGTTCCTAGAACCCATCTCAGGTGGGGAGGAGGGTTTAGCAAGCTTTCGCACTTGTAATGTGGCAGTGATAAAGAATGCAGAACAGGCGTCTTCCAAGATAAGTGGGTGAACTCGGGACGATGGAAGCAAGATTTCTCAGGTGGACGTGTGCATCTCAACGTGGCGGTGCAAACGGTGCGGCATAGAAAAAGAAATTCAACAAGAACGGACACTCGGCAAAAACTGGCAACAGGAAACACGTCACCATACGTCACGTTATAGTATTTATGCCGAACGTTAGCTGCCGCGAGCATCGAAAAAAAAGAAAGTGAAATTAACTTAACAGACATGATGTATATTTTAAACTCTTTTTGCCGCGGAAACTAAAACATTTTGCGTATAAACAAACTTAAACTTTGCGACTCATTTTTCTTGCCTTACCTAGCGACAGGCCAATGACGCGCCAGATGCATGCGTCATCCGCCAGACACTCCCCGAAGCCAGCGAGGACGGCTGTGCGCGCGTTTGAGCGCTGACGCGCGGCGACCCGTCTGTCTCCATTTTTTTAATGTAAGCTGGTTTATTGGGCTCTCGGCGTATTATTGCGTTCCTTATGCAGTGGGACAAGACACCACTGCCCTATAGGACTACGGCAAGGTGAGAAATTTTGTGTCACAGTCTACGACGCAATTAGGCTTACGGCACGGAACCGAGACTTAAGACGCAGTTAGCGAAAAACAGCTCGGCCATCCTGGCGCACTTAATTTGAGTTAATGAATCGTGCCGGGACATGTTTCCAACGCTCTCTAGGGGATTATGGCAACTTATTTCGGATTTTCAGACACACTGGCCGCACAGGGCGCCGTGTCGCAGTTAGCGAGAACTAACTCGGCCGCTGGTGCGTAGCCTAGTGCATCTTGCTAGGAGAACTTTGTGCTGCTTTCTCGGACGCCAAACATTACAGAAAAGTAATTTCGTTACTTTCTGGGGTACTTTTGAGGCACGCTGGCCGCACAGCGCGCTGTGAAGCAGTTAGCGATAAGGAGCTCGGCCGTGGTGATAAAGTTAGTTTGGCGTGTAATCAGTCTTAGAGGGACAAGTTTGTGACGTTTTTTGTGGCCCCGCAACAACATATAGACCACGGTGTAAGAAGAAAGGTGCTCCTAAAACCCCTATATATAAAAAGTAGCGTCACGCTTTGAAGAATGCCGCCGCCTCCTCGCACACCCTGTCCGAGGGCGACGCCGCGTCGGTATTGGCCTAATGGCATCACGTGGACGGTCGCGCCGCCGGGCGCTGGCTGCGTTTGTTTACGATCACGCTCCATCGCCATTTTCGCCCGAGAAGCGTCTACCGACTGCCGAGGAGCACAACGATAGCGGCGAACACAGTCGGCGATCGTCGAATCTGATCAGCGGCGAAAGATAAACAAGTGCACGTGTTTCAAGCGGTGTAGGCGGCGCAACGGTCGAAAAAGGAGCGCGAAGGAGAGGAGAAACGAGGAGGAGGGAAGGCGGAGGAGGAGAGTGTCGCTACTTTTTATATATAGGGGTTTTAGGTGCTCCCACGGCGCGCCCGCGCTGGGGCGAGAGAGCGGCCACTTCGTGTGACCGGAAGTGAGCGCCGCCGCTAGGGGCACACTCTAAAAAAAAAAGGAGTGACCCTTGCTCCTTTAAAGGAGGAACGGCGATGTCCCCTATGTTCGTCTTTAAATGGAGGAACTTTCCTCCCTCATGGCTGGGAGCAACTGTTACTCCCTTTCCAAAAGCAACATGGCCGACTCCAGGCAAGTGAAGCCAGCAACACGACTATAGGCTTAACAACTAGGATTGAAGCTACTAGGGGCGCCAATACAAGGCTTCGAGATTCGCACGCACTGAGCAATGGTCTCGGAGGCTACATGCAATA
The DNA here is from genome assembly GCF_013339745.2 of Dermacentor silvarum. NCBI lineage: Eukaryota > Metazoa > Arthropoda > Arachnida > Ixodida > Ixodidae > Dermacentor > Dermacentor silvarum. Next base: position 15,005 of record NW_023605837.1, read on the forward strand.
AAAGATTTTAAAAAATTGTATGTACAAAAAGATTTTTCCCACACGCGAAACATGTGTGAACGTATTATTACAATTTATGATACACATTTCTTATATAACGTTCTATTAATTGTCAGACATTCTAACATACACTTAATTAATAGAGCTTACACTGGTCATTCGCCTAGAGCAGTATTCAAATGTACACATACGCATTCAATTCATAGAGCACTTGACAATAACACACGCACATAGTCACACTGTCCGGTTTATATAATACACATGGTTACATTAACAAGCATACATAGACATTTTACACATACGTAATCAAACAGATTCATGGACACAACAATTCTTAGGGCACTGACAGAACCAACTCGCACACATTCGCATATAACGACACGGTTCACGTTTCTTTTTTTTTTTTTACATGCTTTGTGTACCTGCGTACGATCTTATATAGTCACGAAATGCGACCCCCCAATTGTGCCGGAATGCAAATTAGTTTTCTGCCAAGTTAAACAATTGCTAGTAAGAAAAAGCTAAACGTATTAGGTGGTATTACAGGTGCAGGCAATGCACACAGACCTTTTAATATAAAGATGCAGAATTTTGAACGGTATAATTACAGGGTTTTAACGTAGTCCCGTGGCTACGGTGTTGCGACGCTAGCCACCCTACCGCTGGGCTCGAGGACGTGACGGCCGCTTTTAGGCAGAAAGTAAAAACGCTCGTACAGTGCATTGAATGCACGTTTAAAGACCTCGAAAATACATTACAGAATTAACCGTTTTGTCTCGCAACATAGTTGGGCGCAACACGGCTAGTTAATCATGTATCACGGAGGCCACCACAGCCTCACTAGTGTGCAGGTGGCGCCGTTGTCATTCCTCCGTCTACAACGTGCTTGTTGGATGTGCGAGCGTTTGATCGTGTGTTTTTGTGTTTGCGGTAATGAAATGTGACGTAGTTAGCTTCAATAATAGTGCGAGAAGATAGCTTGTGTCTTGCTGCAAACTCGCCTTATGCGTGGCGCGCCAGGCAAATGTGGACCAACGATTTTCGTGCCGGGTAGTGCGTTGCCTTTGTGTCATGGTTGCGGAAAGTTGGGTGCATGGCGCAAAGAAAGCATGCGAATTATTAGCGTGCCTGAGCTCGTCCACTACGCAGCGGCATGTATGCTGCGACAGCGTCTCCTTTATTTTTAGAAAAATAGAGGAGGCGCTGGCTGGGACTAACATCGTCGATGCAGCACCGGCAACTTGGAGAGCGCTTTTAGACCGCGTCGTACCGTTTGAAAGGTAAGTAATCGTGCTTGCTAACTACACGCGTATTGTGCGTGCTCCCCATGTGTGCACAGAATGCGTGAACGTAGGAAATGGTACTCCCACGACAACAGTAATACCTGTGCTGATGCTTGCTGAGCGCCGGTTGGCAGAATTCAGTTATGCGAGTTTATTGCCTCAATGCGAAATTGAAAATCTTGATAAGCGTCTTCTTCCGATGAGAAATATTACGTTCGGAAATAATCATGATCATCATGTGCACCTGTGCTTTTCTGCTGAAGTTGCATAATAGCGACCCATGTGCTTCACCGATTCTTACTGCAATCCCGTTTCCTCGCTTATAAATGCTTCGACGTCGTAAATAATCTGCTTATGAGGTTTTCGGTTTACGAGCAGTTTATGAGAAAAAAATCACAGCTTGCTACTAGTACAGCTTACTTTTTAAGACAAGGTTTGTTGACATAACTTATACGCAACTAAACATGACAGGAAAGTTGCTTATGAAAGAAAAAAGAAATGAATTGTTGTGTAAAGAAACATTTGTTTGTGATGTGCTGCTCCTGCGTGTGTTGAAAATTTTACTGAGATGAAGGGGCCCTATTATCATGTGCACTGTTGCCACCCTGCACTAGTGCAAACATTGTTTTCATGACTATTTTTAGGTGCTCCTCGCATGTGTTCACCATGTGACAGCTTTAATGGGCTACTGCTATAAGTTAACACAACTTATTTTATAGTGGCGAGGCTGTGACCACATAACGGAGGGGACTCCTTGGCTATGGCTGCCGTGGTGCAACGTGTAATCTGGATGGTCGAGTCAGGTATGTATGAAGTGTACGTGTTCCAAATAGGATCTCGGTATCATTCGTCGATAAGTTAGTCGACATATTACTCAACTCAGCTTACTAAATTGACTAAATATTTATGCAACTTGCTGCTTATTTGTGTTCATAGCTGTTTTGCGCACATTATCATGTTCTATAAGAAAACTAGACCCAACATGTTGTGATGAGTATTTTTTCTTTCAACAATCACTTGGCTGCGATTAACATTACATTTTTGCTAAGTACACGGTGTGTTCATTACTTTTTATTTTGGTTTCATTGTTCTGAAACTGTTTTTCATGCTGTAGCTTTTATTTCCGATTTTCATCTGTTTATGCTACACGCTCGTGCAGTATCTGCGTATGTAAGAATTCAAAGTGTAGTGGGCCAAATTTGTCACAGGTCTAAGCACACGGCGTGCTTAGCATTGTTTAACATTTACAATTATTTGTCTTGTTCCCAGAATAAATGCCACTGGCAAGTGTACATTCGACGAGCTTGGAACTTCTTGAAAGGATACATGAAGGCCAGTATTCACTGTGCGTAGCTACTACACCAGTGAGGTGTTTTCTAGTAAGCTTGCTATTTTATTTTATATTCATGGCAAGCTATTCCGATGCATGCAAGTAGGCATTGTAGCAGTTGCGAGTCTGTCCAGTTACATTGTTTTTCACTTTACGTCAATACAGCATAGACCGCAGAGTTAGCTGGTAAATAGTTCGGTGTATTGATACTGTCTCATTAAAGAAACACACTACTTCGCACATAGTGCTTAAATGTCTGCTTGCTCTTATGGCATTTGCTGGTTATTGCCCCCCCCCCCCAATGTTGCTCATCAAATGCATTTGATTTCAACATGACCACACAGAACATTCTGATTGACACTAGTGTAATTTTAATAGTGATAATCAACCAGCCAAGGCTTAATTCTACAGCTCTCAAGAATTATTTCTAATACTTTGGGTTCCTTTCCATGTGTTCTGTTTCATCCTGTGTTTCATCAGCACAGTGGGCAGTCCTTTAAAATTATTCATTCTACTTGGCGCTGTTCAGGTAGAAAATGTTAACCAGCAAGTCCAAATTATAATGCTATCGGTAAGACTTCTATTACTGGGTGGATAATACAAAGTGCTATATGTAATTGTAAAAGTATTTTTGACAAAAATACCGGTGTCTAGAACAAGCACCATATGCACTGCAACTCTTATAGTGTTAAGTTGGGTAGGCAAGTATCTATGCCAAGTATACTTGCACATATACTTTCTACATATTAGCTAGTATTTTAGCTACATGAAAGAGCGTATGTTGTGACTGCTGAAGTCAAATTTATGATTGATGTGCCTGCCTGTTTTTGTTGTGCACTTACTGCTGTGGTGTCTTAGCATTGTAGCCATGTGACAACTGAAGTATTGCAACAATGTGTAAGCTAGCTTGCACCTACTATTGCTACAGTATTCCAACAGATACCTATCACCATATTTGTGCATTTTCTGAGAACCAGCTGTGTTGGCTATGTGCAATTTGTAGTATCCTTATGAGTTTGCCGGTCAGTTCACGTAACTTTTGATGACATAATTCGCTCAACATGGCCGTGCATTGTCATGATAGGGCTTCAGGTCGGATTAAAATTGTTCATCTGTTTTCACAAACGGGGAAAGAGTGCCAAGAGAAATCAGTGAGCCATGCCACATAAATGATACGTGTAAGCCAGCCCCGTTATCAATGCATGAAAAAGCAACCTTTCTTGATGACAAGCGAACAAAATTAGTCTGTGCTTATCCACCTTTTTTAATGCAAATACTGTTTATCGTGATTTTATGCCTTTGTATTACAACTTCTGCCTTGCCTCTGATAGGACTTGCGCAAGATATAAGCACACATCCAGTTTTATTGTTATTTTGAATCCTTCCATCAAAATAAAAAGTCCCTTTTTAACAGCATTCATGTTGTACTGTTTCCCTTCCCTCTCTGTAAATTATGTCATCAAAAGTTACGTGAACTGACCGGCAAACTCATAAGGATACTACAAATTGCACATAGCCAACACAGCTGGTTCTCAGAAAATGCACAAATATGGTGATAGGTATCTGTTGGCATACTGTAGCAATAGTAGGTGCAAGCTAGCTTACACATTGTTGCAATACTTCAGTTGTCACATGGCTACAATGCTAAGACACCACAGCAGTAAGTGCACAACAAAAACAGGCAGGCACATCAATCATAAATTTGACTTCAGCAGTCACAACATACGCTCTTTCATGTAGCTAAAATACTAGCTAATATGTAGAAAGTATATGTGCAAGTATACTTGGCATAGATACTTGCCTACCCAACTTAACACTATAAGAGTTGCAGTGCATATGGTGCTTGTTCTAGACACCGGTATTTTTGTCAAAAATACTTTTACAATTACATATAGCACTTTGTATTTATCCACCCAGTAATAGAAGTCTTACCGATAGCATTATAATTTGGACTTGCTGGTTAACATTTTCTACCTGAACAGCGCCAAGTAGAATGAATAATTTTAAAGGACTGCCCACTGTGCTGATGAAACACAGGATGAAACAGAACACATGGAAAGGAACCCAAAGTACTAGAAATAATTCTTGAGAGCTGTAGAATTAAGCCTTGGCTGGTTGATTATCACTATTAAAATTACACTAGTGTCAATCAGAATGTTCTGTGTGGTCATGTTGAAATCAAATGCATTTGATGAGCAACATTGGGGGGGGGGGGCAATAACCAGCAAATGCCATAAGAGCAAGCAGACATTTAAGCACTATGTGCGAAGTAGTGTGTTTCTTTAATGAGACAGTATCAATACACCTGAACTATTTACCAGCTAACTCTGCGGTCTATGCTGTATTGACGTAAAGTGAAAAACAATGTAACTGGACAGACTCGCAACTGCTACAATGCCTACTTGCATGCATCGGAATAGCTTGCCATGAATATAAAATAAAATAGCAAGCTTACTAGAAAACACCTCACTGGTGTAGTAGCTACGCACAGTGAATACTGGCCTTCATGTATCATTTCAAGAAGTTCCAAGCTCGTCGAATGTACATTTGCCAGTGGCATTTATTCTGGGAACAAGACAAATAATTGTAAATGTTAAACAATGCTAAGCACGCCGTGTGCTTAGACCTGTGACAAATTTGGCCCACTACACTTTGAATTCTTACATACGCAGATACTGCACGAGCGTGTAGCATAAACAGATGAAAATCGGAAATAAAAGCTACAGCATGAAAAACAGTTTCAGAACAATGAAACCAAAATAAAAAGTAATGAACACACAGTGTACTTAGCAAAAATGTAATGTTAATCGCAGCCAAGTGATTGTTGAAAGAAAAAATACTGATCACAACATGTTGGGTCTAGTTTTCTTATAGAACATGATAATGTGCGCAAAACAGCTATGAACACAAATAAGCAGCAAGTTGCATAAATATTTATTCAATTTAGTAAGCTGAGTTGAGTAATACGTCGACTAACTTATCAACGAATGATACTGAGATCCTACTATTTGGAACACATACACTTCATATATACCTGACTCGACCATCCAGATTACACGTTGCACCATGGCGGCCATAGCCAAGGAGTCCCCTCTGTTATGTGTTGACTTATAGCAGTAGCCCATTAAAGCTGTCACATGGTGAATACATGCGAGGAGCACCTAAAAATAGTCACGAAAACAATGTTTGCGCTAGTGCAGGGTGGCAACAGTGCACATGATAATAGGGCCCCTTCATCTCAGTAAAATTTTCAACACACGCAGGAGCAGCACATCACAAACAAATGTTTCTTTACATAACAATTCATTTCTTTTTTCTTTCATAAGCAACTTTCCCGTCATGTTTAGTTGCGTATAAGTTATGTCAACACGCCTTGTCTTAAAAAGTAAGCTGTACTAGTAGCAAGCTGTGATTTTTTTCTCATAAACTGCTCGTAAACCGAAAACCTCATAAGCAGAGATTATTTACGACGTCGAAGCATTTATAAGCGAGGAAACGGGATTGCAGTAAGAATCGGTGGAAAGCACATGGGTCGCTATTATGCAACTTCAGCAGAAAAGGGGGAGCTCACGCACAGGCGCACATGATCACGATTATTTCCGAACGTAATATTTCTCATCGGAAGAAGACGCTTATCAAGATTCTGCCAACCGGCACTCAGCAAGCATCAGCACAGGTATTACTGTTGTCGTGGGAGTACCATTTCCTACGCTCACGCACTCTGTGCACACACGAGGAGCACGCACAATGCGAGTGTAGTTAGCAAGCACGATTACTTACCTTTCGAATGGTACGACCCAGTTGAAAAGCGCTCTCCTAGTTGCCGGTGCTGCGTCGACGATGTCACTCCCAGCCAGCGCCTCCTCTATTTTTCTAAAAATAAAGGAGGCACTGTCCCAGCATACATGCGTATAGATGTTGAGACAATAAGAACCATTGAACAATCTATATCGTACATTATAGTTTAGCATAGAAAGAAATTCTATAATGTATTTTCGAGGTTCTTAAACGTGCATCCAATGCACTATACAAGCGTTTTTACTTTCCGCTTAAATGCGGCCGTCACGTCCTCAGTGCCTGAAGGCGAGAAGCGAAATATCACTGAAGTGGAACGTTTCAGAAGACGTCCTCAGTTGTTAGCCGTATTTCTGCGTATTATGTGGAATAGAGAATTGCGCGGCATCATTTCGCCGTTACTTCGCCTACAAGAAGCACGTGTATCGCTTTCACACAAAGGCCGCTGGCATTAGCGCCGATGAGCATACACCTGACTTTGGCTGTGGTGAAGCAACTGGAGAAAATGCATCGTTACTGATGCCTCAACTTCATCAGATACAAACAGTGATGACACTGCTTCGAACTTTGACTTCATTGCGACAATCAGGGAAGCAGATAGCTATGTTCTACATCAGAATCATGGAAAAGTTGCAGCTACCGTTGAGTACCACAGATGAAATTTTCACCCTTGTGAAAGCCCTCATTCATGATGTCATAGAAGGGATGTTCAAAAAAACTGCAAAGCTCCTAGAGGAAAAAATGTGGCACCGTGCACAATAGAAAACCTGGCATGCCAACTGAATGCTGCGGATATTGTTGTCAATATATTTTCCGACTTGACAAGTACTCACATGAGAAAAAAAATACATTTCGGAGCACTTTATTTACACTGAAGCTACTCAGATGCCACTGCAGACTGGCAGTTACAAAGACTTTACATGTTATATTTCTATCTCTAAACTGTCAACAAATTTCCTGAAATGCGAGGACTTGCTAGAATGCATTTCACAGTCTGTGTCAAAATCGCAAGATGTGCTCTATGACTTTGCTGATGGCAATGCATTCAATCAGTACCGTCAGCTTGCACAGGATGCCAGTCATAGCACTGTATTTCTGCTTTTGTACACTGATGAGATGGAGCTTGTAAACCCTCTAGGTGGTGCTGCTGGACGGCACAAAATTTTACTAGTTAACTTTTCTATTTTGAATCTGCATCCTCGGCATCGGTCAAAACTCAGTGCCATTCACTTGCTTCTAGTTGTGGAGTACCGTGTCATGCTACGGCATGGCCTGGCCTAAGTGCTACTGCCACTCGTGCAGGACCTAAATTTAATATAAAAGAATGGAGGGGGCACTGGCAGTCTGCACTTTAATGTTGTGACTGTGGCATTCTCTGGAGATAACCTCTCAATGCACCTCTTGGCAGGTCTCCAGTGCTGCTTTAGCAGCGGCACAGTCTGCCATTACTGCTTAGCTCAGCACAGACAATTGCGGATGCTGCATAATTTGGATGACTGTATCGAGAGGACAAGTGCAGCACACAAGAGCCACCTTAAAGCATTCACACTTGACCCAGCTATAAATGGGCCCTTGTACGGCATTACAAATGTATCGCCATTGCAAAGCCTTGAAGAGTTTGATGTCACTGAACAATTACCTCCTGATGCCATGCATGACAAACTTGAAGGGGTATTGACTGTGTTCTTCGCCATGTTTTGGAAGGTTTAGTTGCTGACGGAGTGATCCGCAAGCAGGACCTTGGAAAAAAATTGTCCTTCAAGTATGGCTTTCATGACAAAAAGGCCATACCTCCTGCCATTAGGGACGCATTTCGTAGTGGCAAAGCCAGCCTTAGGGGATCAGCAAGCCAAAAATGGTGCCTCTTTCGGCTGCTTCCCCAAATATATGCAGAGTACATTCCTGAAGGCAACCCTCATTGCATGGTGTACTTGGCATTCAGGCATCCCAAAGCCACTGAGAAACCAGCACTCTTCAAAGTTCACTTTCATGTAGGCACAAAAAGGCACTTAAAAGCGGATCCTAACGGCATATACTTCTGTTGGCATTTATATGTCACAGGCACCTTCCCTTCAGGATGCTCAATGGCTGGCTTTCGCATCGTTTCTGCACATTGAAAAAATGGCTATTTCGCCCCTGTTTTGCTTATTTGTCAAGATATAACTTCTGAACAATGCTTTGATGCACACATGCCGAAACCCATCTTTTCTTATGGCTGCTGGTGACATTGAACACGGGTTGACGAGGTGGAACGCATAGAAATGCATGTGGTGCGTTGTTGAAGGCTGTGGTTTGTCATGGCCCCTTTTGGTGCCGCATGCTTTCTATTTATGTGCCATATTGCCTGCATCTTCGAGTGTTACAGATGGATAATAGTCACCACGGTCGATTTTATTTGTAAGGCAAGTTACAATAAAGAATTGCTATGTATTGATTTGCAGACATCAACTGTGCCACTGTACGTATTACTAGTTGGCTTTGCATACAATGTTGTAGAAGTGTACTTTTTTGTTTTTTTGCTTCTGGAAGAACCATAATGTATTTGATCAGACTATTGTGATGCCTTATTGAAACTGTGGCAGACACCTGCTTATTTCTTCCACAGAGTCTTAAAACAGTTTCTTGCTCAGGTAGTGTGCTTTTGTTCATCATAGTATATTTGTTGTTACTTTTGTTATATGTTAATTACATTACTTTCGTTTTTAATCATTGTAGTGCGATTCTTTAAAAATCATTGGATGGCAGTACTTTTGAATTGTGCAGATTTATTATGTTATTAGCTAGTAAAAGGTGACAGACTCTTAAATGGCAATTTGGGCGTGTTGATAATTTATTACAAGCAGTAGATGTATAACACAACTATGTATAGGCTTTTAAGGACTGGCACGGCAAAGTAAGGCTGATAATTATGTGGACTAGTGGGAAAGAGGGATTTCATGAAGGAGTAGCTAAAAACTAATTCAGGACAACAACGATTCGAAAGCATTTTTGATGCATAACACCTAATGCTCGTGACCTCTGAACATGCAACATCTCACCTGTAAAGCTTGCCAGTTTGGCTGACAACACGTTAAGTTTGCTTTCGTTTGAAAGCAATTTTAAATTAAGATAGTGACGGAGGCAAGAGTAAATAAATGCACACTTTATTACAGCAAGGCAAAATTGCTTTATTATCACACACCTTTGCCAGCAATCTCGGTAATTTTTAAGCAGTCAAGATTGGTGGCATTCAACAACATTGATGGAAATTCATGAAACAATTAATTATTGCAAGACATCACAACAAAGCAGCAAACACAACAAAATCGGCAATTGTGTCATTTATGGTTGGCTCTGGCGTCTGTATTTATTTTCAGAAGCCATGCAGGTTATAGAAGCAATTAAGTCGCGTCTTTTGATGTGCTGAACTTCCACTTCGATGATGTACATATAAAGGTCCAGTGCTTGTTCCAGTTAGCCATGTATTCTAAAAGGAATAAAAAATTGAATTGTGAAAATGTCATTCTCAAATGCAGTAACGCATGACACTGAAAAAAGTGGACAAAGTTTTTTTCAAACCGAATATGATGTAGCATGGTGCATGAAAAACAAATCAGATCACTTGGCCTTTGCTTTGAACCACGTAAACAACATATAGTTAAATAGCTGTAGAATAATATGTTACAATTTGCATAAAAACTTGACAAGAGACTACAGTTGCTTTCAAATTCCGCCCCCACCGCAATCGGCCACAGGAACCGGAGTCGAAGCCGCGACCATAAGGAAATAAAGCACCATAGCCACTGCGGCTATAAATTTCAGTGGCGATCGATTTCGGGATACTATCGGTCACTTTCTGCACCGCTTTCATTACACGTACGCGTTTACACATATTTGTTTTTGTTAACGCAACTTAATAGGCACTTTCGCACTAATAATAATCGCACGACAGCCGCATGTACCGCGAGAATAAAGAAAAGAAATATCCTTAAGCATTATCCCCTACATGAGCAAGAAGATCTAGATTACCAATACATTTTAAGGTCTTGCTTGCATCTCGGTGCAGTAAATACTGTCTAACAGGACTGCGTCTAAAATGTATATAGCCTATTGCTGAGAGCAATTCGTATGCGCATACCAATGATCGAGAATAAAATAACTTGCCTGTTTTACGATCAACCTTCCTCCACCGACGTTCATGATATCGCATGCGCATCGTTGCGCGATGAAGTATCCACGCAGCACATTGAAGGCACTCAAACACAGTCAGTGGGTGAAGTGATCGCCTATGGTGCTCGTAGAGATGGAACCGATCGGTCGCAGCCGATGAAATCGCAATGCGCTACACGGGATCACGGCGCAACTCATTTTCAGGTCCCGGGGTGCTCGCGCTAAGGGAGGAAAGTTCCTCCATTTACGATTGCCGCAAGAGGGCGCAGCGCGTGAACCTTGCTCGAAGGAGGAACTCGCTGGCCTGAAGGAGGAACAGAGCCCGTTGCTCCATTCTCACTCCCTTTTTTTTAGAGTGCAGCACATGTTCAGGAGGCCTTGCAGAAGCGGCACAAGAGTGGATAATTTACAACCTCCGTCAGCATTTAAACACCCATACTTAAACATGTGCAAATTTTCGTTATTCAGACGCCAAATCCGGAGCAGGTAGAATGTTTCATGCCACTTACTGTCAAAATACCGTCATTTCCAACACGAGAGAGACGCGTCGTCTGCTCGAGCAGACGGCGCGCTGCGCTTGCCGCTGCTCGCCGCATCGGAGTCAATCGGGAATGTTGGCAGAAATATAAAGGGACGTTCCTCTAACCAAATAGAGTCGTTTTAAGCAGGCTAACGACATATATGCATCGAAATAAAGCACCTCTGCCGCGCGTGCCCATAAAAGCGCCAGCAAAGCGAGCGAAAAAGTGGCTCCCAGAACAGGTGCTGCCCCTTGCGGCAGCGGCGTGCGTAGAGGCACACTAATGGTATCTTCGACTGGTCGCATCCATCCCCCGAAGCAGAGTCATGCAGATCCGCCGTTCCCCGAACTCAGAGGTAGAGGACAAGCGCGCAAGCCGAACGTGTGACTCGCTCTCGGAGCGCGAAATGGCAGAGGCGAAACCACGTGACTACATGCTAACGTCCGATGTTTCGCCTATCCAAAGCTAAACCGGCGGATGTGCCGGTGGGACGACCGTTCCTTGAGCGCCAGCATGATGTGGCCTAGGTTGCCTAGGCTACGGTGGACGGTCGCCAAGAACGGCGACGCTGTGCTGTGATGGCGTTGCTGGAAACGCTCTCATCTCGTCGACTGCTCCGACGACAGGGCGCGGAGCGCCTCAGAGCGCTCGACGCCGGAGGAGGGCGATCGAAAAGAACCAGCCGAACGCAAGGCGCGCCCCTTCTTTCAACCAGCCGAAGATAACGCCGCTCGCGAGAGCGATCTAGAGCGCTCCGAGGCGACCAGTCGAAGATACCATAAGTGGCCGCGCCTCGCGCCGCCGTCGGATCACCTATCATCTTCCACCGTGACATAGACTTTTTCGCTGTTTACAAACATGCGCCCCGGACGGCTTCCGGTTTGGCTCAATGACGTAGTCCGCTAACTATAGCGAGGAAGAAAGGCAGTGGCGGTGATATAGATTAGCAGGAGTGCGCTTTGTGATCCGACACAGTAGACTGATAAGGCCCGTGACCGGAAATTTCTTGGGAGCACACTATCGCTGCTGTTGAAAACGCGATGCACGATTGCCAAGAGTGATAACATGGGAGTGTGCTGCTAGTGCAGGTAAAACGCACGAAAGATAACGCCGAGGAACATATCGGAAACTTGTAATACGAAAATTCCGTCTTCTAAAGGACTGAAAACAGGCTTTGCACCCACGCATTTGTCTTGAGTGCCTTTTGCGTCCGTCTGTGTGTATGTAGCGTACAGTCGCGTCGCCCGAGGTCAGGTTTTGGAAACGCGAAGTCGTCCGTGTATTTGTGCTGCCAAAGTGCAGGAAATAATGCCCGGAAATGGGGGGAACGCTTGGAAATCAGATGTTTTCATATTTTAGGGTATTGTTTGGGATAAGTCGGGTATTTTCTATGCCATGTATGTAAAAGCGGATTGCTTTTGTTTGTAATGCCACCCATTCACCGCTTTCGCACGTTTCGCTTTTAAACGCAGTATTCCTATGTCTGAATACCAAATGACACATGCTTGTAACATGCTGTTACGTGCTTGTAAATGTAACATGCATGTAATTTAATTTTTTTCAGCTGATGCCATCTGGTGGAGCTTCATACAGGAACTACTGCTTACCTGGGGCCACAACGTTGGATGAACGCACAAAGCGCGGAACGAGCTTTTATATAGAGCAAAATAAATATTTCCACATTTCACAAAAGCTCTTGTGTTTACTTTGTGAACTTGAACGTGGCACAGATTCGATGGGACTTGACGAGATCGTTTCCAATCATTTTTATCAAATAATAAACCGATTCCGCACGAAGAGCAAGAAAAAAAAGGGGGGGGGGGGCGCAGCCGGCGTGCTTGCTTGCGTTCAAAATGTGCGCGCCTAAAACCGAAACCGGAAGTGATTTAAGCCGACCGCTTGGCGCGCTGCACTTAATTCGGTCGCTGGGCTCTGTGGGAGTGTTCCCTCTTGTTGTAATTGCTTTCTCTATGGGTGTTACAAGAAGGTTCAAGAGATGGCGCCACCATTCCTTACGTACACTGTTTACAGTAGTGTACACACTGGCCGCGCGCCCCTTCTGAAACCTCCACTCCCTCCGTCGCGGCACCCTCCACCTCTATGAACTTGGAGCAGACGAAGTATCAAGTTGCGTCTGGCCCTCCTGCTCCTCCCCTGCTCGTCGGCCGCCCCGTCTACTCATTCTATTCTCTGTACCTCCATGTAACCCCACCCATTCCTATGTACTCCATGCTTAATAAACCCAGTTAACCCCCGTTAACACAAGTCCAGTGTTCTATCGCCCACTAAAGAGACATAACGAAACATGGTGTCAGAAGTGAACTAGTTCTAACGTCAGCGCATCAGCAATGGAGAAGATTCCTGCACCTGCTGAAATTCGACTCCAGAGGAAACGCTGCGGAACAATGGCGAGCCTTCAAGCAGAGCTTCACGCTGTACCTCAAAGCAACTAACACAGCGAGAGCACCATCTGACCGGCAAGTAGCACTTCTTTTGACCGTCGGTGGTTCTTCACTGCTTGATATCTACAACACTTTGGACTTCGGGGAACCAACTGCGGAAAGGCCAAATCCAGAATTTAACTATGCTTATGTCATCAGCCTCCTCGACGCGCATTTCTTACCGAAGCACAACGAGCTGTACTCGCGATACGTCTTCCGAACTCGCATGCAACGGGAGGGAGAGCAGTTCGACAGCTTCGTAACAGATTTGAAGCTCAAAGCGCGCGACTGTGGATTCGGAAACGAAGGAGAAAAAATTATCCGCGACCAGATCGTCTGTGGCATCTATGACGAAAAGGCTCGTGCAGACATTCTCAAGCTGGAAGATCCGACCCTAGAGAAGGTTGAAAAGGTGTGTCGAGCACACGAAGCTACGAAAATTCAAATGAAAGCATTTAAAGAGGGTACTACACCAAGCAACGAGACAGTGCACGCAGTAAAGAAATTCGTCCATCGCACCAATGCCAACTCGAAAAGCGCAAAAGGAAAGCCACAAAAATCCAACATACCAAAATGCAGGTATTGCGGTGGTAGCCATGAGCGCAAAAGAGAAGCATGCCCAGCTTGGAAACAAACATGCAGCAAGTGCAAAAAACGAAATCACTTCGCAGCAGTTTGTAAAAGCAGCAGAGTAGTTGCTGGCCTGGAAGTAGATAGCGAGGATGAAACCATACTGGCAGTTCAAAGCAACAAAGTAAGCTCAGTCCACACGTTTCTGAGAGTGAACAGAACACAAGTGAAATTTCAAGTGGACAGCGGTGCAGCTGTGGACGTCATCCTGTCTAGACACGTCAAGCTACAGCAGATACAACCGTGCACAACAACATTGCGAACGTGGAATGGAAGCAAGGTTCACTGTTCAGGCAAAGCGCAACTAGAAGTTACAACCGCAAACGGACAGACACATTCTGTAGAATTTGTAGTGGTTAAAGATGACTTCACTCCTCTGATTGGAAGAACGACAGCCGAGAAAATGGGTCTGATAACCATAGACTACAACCTTGTGGCTGGAATCGATGAAATTCCAGAAGAGGATTTCACTCATCACATAGTGGAAAAATACCCAGATGTTTTTGGAGACACTCTAGGAACACTCCCGGGAAAAGTACACTTGGTGACTAAGCCAGATGCTGTTCCGAAAGCGATAACAAGTTGCAGAGTGCCTGTCAGCATTAAACCGCAATTAGAACAAACATTGGCGAGCCTGGAAAAAAAAGGTGTCATAAAAAGCGTAACAGAGCCAACGCAGTGGGTGAGCAGATTAGTTGTTGCAACCAAGAAAAATGGTGAAATGCAAATATGCATTGACCCACAAGCGCTCAACGAGGCTCTCGAACGAGAACGTCACACATTGCCCATCCTCGATGATGTGTTACCTGACCTTGCCAAAGCAAAAATCTTCTCAAAACTAGACTTGCGAGAAGGGTATTGGCAATGTTCTCTCGGTGATGAGTCAAGCTTTATGACCTCATTTCAAACACCAAAAGGTCGTTACCGATGGGAGCTCCGCCTGCCGTTTGGACTTGCGGTAAGCAGCGATATTTTCCAGAAAAGACTTCAAGTGGCACTTGAAGGACTGAACGGAGTTCTCTGCGTTGCAGTCGACATTCTTGTCTTTGGAGTGGGCAAAAATGAAAAAGATGCTGTCAAAGATCATGACAAGAAATTAGAGAGTCTACTCCAGAGATGCCGACAAATTGGAATTCGTCTCAACAAAGAAAAAATGCAGCTTAGAGCCTCATCAACTGTCTTCCTAGGACATGTGCTAACGAAAGAAGGACTAAAAGTTGATCCAAATAAAATCAAGGCAATTGAACAGATGCCAAAGCCAGTCGATGTCCAAGGAATTCAACGCTTCTGCGGAATGATCAACTACCTCTCCAGATTCCTGCCGAAAATATCGCGTGTATTAGAGCCATTGAGAAAACTCACTGTCAAGGATACACCATGGCAATGGGGAAAATCACAAGAAGAAGCATTTCAGAAAGTAAAAGATGCTGTGACAAGAGCTCCAATTCTGGCCTATTTCGACTCACGAAAGCCTCTAGAAATTCAATGTGATGCAAGCGATCTTGGACTCGGAGCAGCTCTCCTTCAAGACGGACAACCAGTCTCGTTCGCCAGCAGAGCACTTACACCGACCGAAATACGCTATGCCCAAATTGAAAAGGAAATGTTGGCTATCGTGTTTGCATTAAACAAGTTCCACCAGTACACATTCAGAAGAGAAACAAAGATCATCAGCGATCACAAGCCCCTTGAAGCGATCCTGAAGAAACGATTGGATCAAGTTCCAAGACGACTACAAGGCATGATTCTTCAGACGAAAAGATACAACATTGTCATCGAGCACAGACCAGGCAAGGGATTACTTTTGGCTGACGCGATGTCACGAGCGTTCCTTCCCAACGAAAGCAATCAACAAGGACTGGAAAACGTCAACGTCGTACACTACCTTCCTGTGAGAAAAGAAACCCTGGAGAAGATTCGGTCAGCGACTGAGAGAGATGAATCACTGCAAAGGTTGAAAGCAATCATCTTGTCAGGTTGGCCACAAGAAAAGCGTCAACTATCCCAAGACATGCGAGGCTCAACGAGGCTCTCGAACGAGAACGTCACACATTGCCCATCCGTGTGTACTTCACATACAGAGATGAGCTTGCAGTTGAAGACAACCTCATCTTCAAGGGATCACGTCTAATCGTCCCAATGTCTCTGCGAGGTGAGATCAAAGCAACACTCCACTCATCACATCTTGGGATTGAGAGCTGTCTACGACACGCTCGTGAATGTGTCTTTTGGCCAGGAATGAATGCAGAATTAAATTATTTCATCGCAGGGTGCAAAATATGTCAAAAGCACGCACACTCCCAGCAAGAGAAACTCTCTCTCCTCATCCAGAACCAAGCTATCCATGGGAGCGAGTTGGATGCGATATCTTCGAATTCAAAGGAAAGAACTTCTTGATCACAGTGGATTACTACAGCAACTTTTGGGAAGTGGACCAACTGAATTCAATGACCTCCAGTCAAGTAATACTCAAACTAAAGTCTCACTTTGCACGACACGGAATACCAAGAATTCTGATAAGCGACAATGGACCACAATTCACCAGCGAAGAATTCGACAACTTTTCAAAAAGCTGGAATTTCGTACACAAAACGTCAAGCCCAGGATACCCGCGTTCCAATGGAATGGCTGAATCAGCCGTAAAGACTGCAAAAATGCTGCTCAAGAAAGCAGAAGACAGCCACTCAGACCCACAAATGGCGTTTCTTTATTACAGAAACACTCCGCTGCAAGAACTAAATGCTAGTCCTGCGCAATTGCTCATGGGTCGCCGCACTAGAACGACTTTACCAACATCGTCAGAGCTACTGCAGCCCAAAACAGTCGACGTGAGCGACAAAAGAAAGGAGAAAAGGCAAAAAACAACGTATTACTACAACAGACAAGCCAAGGATTTGCCGAGCCTCAGAGAAGGCCAAAGCGTCACAGTTCGATCACTGAAAGGCGGGACATGGGTCAAAGGTCCAATAATAAGAGGAATTGACGAAAGATCATATGACGTTCAAGTTGGCGACAGCGTCCTGCTAAGGAACCGAGTATTCATCAGACCGATACCTTCTGCGACTGTCGATAATAACCAACACGAACAGCCAGACACTACAACGCAACCGAAAGATACCAGTGCGACAAGCCAGACTAACCACACTCCCGTCAGACCTCGAAGAACGACAAAACTTCCCAAGAGACTCGAGGATTTTGTGGTCGGTTGAAGGGTTATCTCCAAAAAAGGAAGGATGTTACAAGAAGGTTCAGGAGATGGCGCCACCATTCCGTACGAACAGTGTTTACAGTAGTTTACACACTGGCCGCGCGCCCCTTATGAAACCTCCGCTTCCTCCGTCGTGGCAACCCTCCTCCTCTATGAACTTGGAGCAGACGAAGTATCAAGTTGTGTCTGGCCCTCCTGCTCCTCTTCTGCTCGTCGGCCGCCCCGTCTACTCACTCTATTCTCTGTACCTCCATGTAACCACACCCATTCCTATGTACTCCATGCTTAATAAACCCAGTTAACCCCCGTTAACACAAGTCCAGTGTTCTATCGCCCACTAAAAGAGACATAATGAAACACAAGACACAAAGGCACACATGAATACAGTCATGTGGTATGCAGGATGACCATTCGAGCCATCTTGTTGTAGGCCTAAAGACATTTTCGCTAGTAAATAGCGGAGCTACAAATGCACTGCGTTACGAGCACTCGCAGATAAACGCAACATAGCGAATCTGCTAATAACATGCAAGGGGGTAAGTTTTGGTTTGTTGTGTGCACCATGACACAGCCACCATGCGGAACGCACGAAGTACATGTCGTTGGTTGTGGAACACTTCTCTCACCAAGGCCACATCGCCAATACGAAGTATGAATGCAGCACATGCCAACAAGTGTTATGGGCTAAACGCGTACTACTAGGCCCAACAGAACATTCTCCTAAACTACGCACCACCCGCGAATGTGGTGCATAGAGATTCCAGGTGGCTGACCATGAACATGTGCAAGTGTTCACTGGATTGTATTACTAGCTCAGTGACCCTTTAGCTCATTTAGCTTTATGAATGTCAG
Organism: Dermacentor silvarum; assembly: GCF_013339745.2. Classification (NCBI taxonomy): domain Eukaryota; kingdom Metazoa; phylum Arthropoda; class Arachnida; order Ixodida; family Ixodidae; genus Dermacentor; species Dermacentor silvarum. The sequence goes on from NW_023605837.1 coordinate 33,214, forward strand.
GAGATGCGACGGCGCTGTTCACATAGAGTGGTGGCGACTGCCACCTGACCTTCACCACAATTTCTCTTTACAGTGGCCTCTGATATTGCCAAGCAGCGCATCTTGAAGCAGCTTTGGAGCAGCTTATCTCATCTGTAGCATGGGTGTAGCAACTTGGGGCAGATTGGAGCAATTGTAGCAGCATTCCCACTACTGGTTGGAGGTTTCCGGGCGCCGACCTGGTAGAGAGAGTTACCAGGCGTCCAAGAGGAAACTTTCCAACCTCCCTGAAATCCAATACCCAGCGATGTCATGGATCTTTTATTCTTATTTTTGTTTGGGCTGTTGTGGTGCAGTTAAAACTCTTGAAAATTAATAAGTTCAGTCTTTGGCCCTTTTAGAAACCAATTTAGTTCATCTTTACCAATGAACAACCAACTAGGCCCCAGCAGACACTGTTAAAATCCACGACGTCGCACGCGGCAAGCTGGTGTGGCAACTTGAAGGCAGCGTTGCCACATCTTTTGTTTTCCTGCTTTTTCTGGATTGCCAAGCCTTCACCTCGTGGCCAGAGTGGCTTTTGTTTTGGTTTTGTAGAACGGTAAATTGCTAATACAACTGATTTTCTCTTTAGTATCCATTTAGAATGTGGCCCCTTTTAAAGGGAATGAGAGAAAAGACAGCTTTCTCTGACAGCCTCATAGGAAACAAAGGATTAATCTTTTCTTTGTACCGACTCGGGGTTTTGTCACAAAATTCACTATAACGAAACTATGACATTTATTTGCTCTTTTAAATATCAAAACATCACCATGAAATTAATTAATGATAATAGTTTTGAAAGAATACACTATTCGATTTAAGTAAAATAGTCTCTCTTTTGTGTCCCCTTAAATCATGACAATTGTCATGAACTTTGCTGTTGAAATAGCAGCTTTCCACATCACCCATTAGGCCTGTAATACACACACACACACTACCCGTAATGACAGCTTGTTACCTTCGTAAATGTCAGAACAAGTCTTTTCACACCAGTAGCGCACTGGGGAAGGGGGGAGGGGCTTTTAACCCTCACCTGAGGCCAAGTTAACCACACTATTACTGACATTCCCGAGTTCTCCCACTCCATCAGTCATATGTGACCTACTCAGACACTGCCACCACTCACTGCTGCCATGACCGTGTAGGCAAGAGATTCAACGAATGACCACTTGCACTGCTCTGCAGACCGGCTTCTTGGCCCTATCAAGCTCATTCAAGACCGAGTAAAACACTGAAGAAATATACATCATCATCCTTGGTGCCATTATTATAATAATTATTGGGCATCTTATTTGGTATTAGATTCCCCTTGCTAAAGCAAAGAAATTGCATATTATGAAAAGTGCTTGCTCCCCCCCTCACTGGCAGAGATCCTGGGTGCACTACTGTTTCACACATACTGCACTGTTTAGACGAACTGCAAAGCAGTGATGTAGCCATATGTCAGATGTATTTTGTTGATGTGCAGCGACATGTAGCCTTTACACCAGGTGCAGTTCAGGATTTGCCAGGCTACACTATGACATTTACGGAATTAACAACTGAAGTCATTAAACATGGTTTGCCTCTCCACCATGTGAACTTGGTCGCAGCTAAAATGAAGTTATTCTCTACCGACCACCAAAAAGCAGCAGCTTACAGCTAGAATACCATGCCACTTACACTATTCAGCCATGGTTTCATGGAGAATAGTTCAAGAATTGACAGGTTCAAAACATTTTGACAGGTTCAATGTCCTTTCAAAAGCAGGTTGCTTTTCAATATAACAGGTCAAGCCTGAAGCATGTAGTTTTGAAGGTGATGAATGCATGCCTAGCCATCCTACTTGCATGTACACCCGTGAGCAAAAGTACACGAACTGGGGATCGCGGGATAAAACTGATTTTCTCCTCTGCCTGTGAATGTAACTTGAAATGAAAGACTGCAGTTCAGACTGGGTATTGCAAAATTTCCAATACACTCATCAATTTCAGTTTATGCATGTTAATGACAAAGAAATTCCATTTTTTCGGTGACCCTGTGGTCTGTACACTTTTGCTCATGGGTGTACACGGGTTCCAGTGTGACATGCCCTGCCATTTTTTTACGCTGGTCATATATCATCCTAATTAATATTTCCTGCAATGACACTGCAACTACAGACATGTATGCCTGACTGTTTTGACAGCGTTGACGGAATCAACTCTTCACGATTCAACAAAACTGGTCATGAGCAATTGGAAGCAAAAATTTGCCAATCATAACACGGAAAAGAACAACTTTCATGCAGCACAAGCATGCAAAGTAAAGTTGCAAGTTCCATCCTGAACATCAATGCTCAAATGTACTACTGGATTTTAGACTACATGCACAAGTCCCAAAAATACCAGTTTTTGTAGCATGGGAAGTCCACAAACCTTTGTCCCCCAAGTGGAACATCTACATTTTAACAGAATTGCTTATCTGGTTGGGCTAATTAATTGTAAAGTTAATGATGTCTCTAATATAAACAAAAGTGGGATTTTTATTAAACTCAAAGTTCTGGGGCCAACTTGGCTGCTATTTCAGGGACATCTAGCTCACATATGTCATAAGCTGCATAGAGTGTCATGCATCATGTGTAAGATAACTTATGCCATTATCGGTCTGAAAGACAACTGTACATGCTTTAGCTTACAGCATTTTTCAGTACGGCATAACATTATACGGGCACTGCTCAATTCCATGGCAAAGCAAAGTGAGCTCTCTCGTGTTCTTTCTTAAAAGTTATTGCCTACAATATGGATATCTGTATCAAAACAATGTTTGTTATGTACTGCCCTTTCTCAATTCAGTGATCTTTGAAAAATACGGTTGTTTTCAGGCACATTTTGGCAAGCAACTTTAACATGCCATATGTTGTTCATTGCAGTTTTAGGCCAAAGCAATGTTATTGGATCCATAGGTGTTCAACAAGGTATGAAAAAAAATAATAAAACCATTCTATGTACCTTTTTTTTTATTCACTGCCATAATATATCCTTGTTGCCGATTCCAAGACTAAACTTGGAAAGGCGCTGAGGCGCAATTTTATTTACTTGCAATTTCCTGTTTGATACAGTTATGATAAATACTATTATGTCAAGTTGTCGTTCATACCTTGTTGATCTTGTTAATTTTCCCACACTTCTTTTACTGTCTCCCTTCACTCTTTGTCTTGCTGAAACTTTGAATGCAATATTTCGCAAATACCACATGTAGTTTTTCACTGTCTGCCAGGCCCTGCCAGCCAAGTCCTCTGTGGCTTTGATAAGCCTGAATTATGTATATTCACGTCTCTTTAGTAAAGGTATTATTATTATTACATGACGGATGGTGGCTGAGATCTTCATATTACCAAGTATATAAACCACCATCCATTGTTTAACGCTCGCGGAAGGAGCATAGTTGATTTGAAATGTTGGGCTTGACAAATCCCACTTTTTTTGGTTGGAGAAGTCCTTAACTGTATAATTTTTGTCCCTGAATTCAACATATCTGTGTTCTACTCAACATAGTCAGACGTAGAGCAGGCTGGGCACTGTCTCATCACAATCAAGTTTATTGTGAGCTCAAAAAAAAGGAACGACTCGATGCTTATCACTTTCAAAACAGGATACAGAAACGGTAACCAGGACAACCTCAACGGCACACATATTGCAGTCCCCCGTTACTGCAGTAAATAACAGACAAAATAACAGATCTCTTTTAACAAATATCAAGGAAGACTTTTTCCACCAAAATAAGTACTACAAGTACTGATTGACTGTGGGCTCCTCACTACCATAGCAGGTTCTGTCTGAACACATCTACAGAGCCACTGATAGGTGGCCACATGCAATCACTAGATTTGAAAACAAACTAAATGCAAAAATATCTACTACCATACATACAGGTGACTATGTCCAGCACTCCTGGCTGACTGAATGTAATACTGCTGCTTGGAAAACGAAAAGGAGCGAAGCTTATACTAGTGCAGCTGTTACTTGCCGACATGTTCCAGAAATTCCTAATCAAATGCCACATTGCTTAAAAGAGCTTGCTTAAGCATTTTTCATATCGTTTACACATAAAATCCTTAAGGCTAAAAATCTTCCAACTATCACAAACTGGCATGCCCCAAAAAAAAAAGAAGTTGATAGAGTGGATTGCACTACCGGGACTCAACAAGATTTTCAACCACAGATGAGCCACAACTTCATGCATTAGTGATGCCCAGCAGGCTGTGAGGGCAGATCTGATGACGATAATCCTTATTTTAGCAGTATTGCGAGCTTTTAAAAAAGTAAAGCTATATATAGTACCTGCAGATTGTGCAATGTCAGACATCACGCATTATGTGTCTTGCTTAGCCACTGGCGTGATCAATGTCTAATTAAAAAATTCCAGCGCAATAGCGCAGAGAAACTTTTCGCTACTCCTCCCTCGTCTTCTACAAGCTGCCTCCACGGCGAAGTATAGTAATATGCATGCAAGCCAGTCTGGGATCAACATTGCAGCTAACTCAGAAGCAGAATTCATAGTCGGGAGTGCTGGCACAATGTGTAGTGAACTGAGGGAGGCACATGTCATGGACGGAAAGCCCAAGGCCAAAATTGTTAGATTTCTCTCCCTTCAAGGTATTGGATGTTAGGTACATGCTTGCTTCATCTGCGAGAAGCACACCTAAGCAGGAGCTAATGCTCCCATCAAAATAGCAACACGTTTTGAAAGAGAGACGCGTAACAATTTCCCTTCAATATGCTGCCAACAGATGACTACAATTCAGGCTCTGCAACAATTGCCTCTTCCACTTCGCCCTTGGCAATCTGTGGGAAAAAAGGGGAACCAAATCAATCAATCTAATAATCAATAAAAACACACATAGCCAGACCAATGTTTCAAGCAAGCACATGTTCAGTTCGTGTGGGACTTCCGCACCCTTCAGACAACTACACTATTTCAAAAGAAGCTGTCAGACTAGACTGAATATTTATGATGCACTGAGAACATGCTCGCATACTATACACATTTTGCTAAGGACCAAGCTAAGAAAGTATGACACTCGCATAGAAAACAACAAAGTAATGATTTTTCAAAGAAACTTGGAAACACCACGGTGAAAGACAGCACTTTAATCAAGGCAGCTAGTGGTCTGTTCTTCACATAGTACTTTTTCTCTCTAAGCAGAAAACAGGATGAAGAAGTAGGCATGCATGGGACAAGGAGCTGGGTGAATCCAGATAAGAACGCACAGGTGGTCCTCCTGGTCACCATTCCCGTTTTTGATTAAATTTACTTTAGGCGCAGGTTCTGGGCCCAGAACAGTGATTCTTAACTAGGTTTTGTGGAAAAATATTTTGTTCGCCTCAAAAAAAAAAAAAAAGCACAAATTTCGGCCGTTGAAAACGCTTTCCGCCAGTTATGCGATTTCTGAACTTTGAGCGCGCATAGAGAAACAATGGTACACTTCTCGATCACAATATTTTTTCCCCACAAAGAACAAGTAAAATGCTACCTTATGAGTATTTTATTATACTTGGTATGGAAGGAATTCCAAGAAGAAAGAAATCACAAACATGGTAAACTGACCAAAATACCTGTAATTCAGGAATTTATTGCTCTAAACTAATTAAAGTGAGGATAATAAAACTCGGTGCCCATGAACTTCTAAGTTTTCACATTCTTTCGAAGTAATTTGCGTTGCTTTGTCAAGTACCGTTATATTTAAAGATTGCACTGAAAGATAGGTAGTTTGCCAAAAACATTGAAATTTGAAAATAGTTTTCTGAAAAAGGCCATTTTTAATTTTTTTTAACATTACTCTGGTTGAAGTCAAGGACGTTGTCTATCACTGTGCGTAAAAAATGTTGCATTATTTGGGTACTGATAAAGTTACAATGCGTCAAATGTGACCACATTGAGTCTAGCGGCTGCGCCACTGACATTGTGCTGCAAGTCGGACGCAGGTCGTTCAAAAATAATTATGCCCGACATACTCATAAAGATGTCCCCCCAAAAAGTCGCAGTTTCGCCCGAAAGGCGAAGCATCAATTGCAATAGCAAATTAGTAGAGAGCTACACAGAGTAAGGATAGTAGTTTTATCGGCTGAATAAACTTGGACACATTCGCTTATCAACTGAATTAACAAGCATGGTGTTAGTGTGCACACGCAAACATGACTAGATCCTACTCGACGACTGCAGAGAGAGAGAGAGAATAAACTTCAATCCAAAGAGCACGCGAGCGTAGGTAGCTCCTCCGCTCTGCAGTGGGTGGTCCCCTCAGTCCAGGAGTCCAGCGGCCTTAGCTGCCCTTCTCGCTCGATTGACCAGGTTGAGCTGGTTCGTCGAGTCGGAGCTGGACAGCACTGCCTCCCATTGCCGTGTGGTGGGGCGTGTTATGGGTGTGAGCTGTGGTGTGTTTACGCAAGCCCATACCATGTGGTAAAGCGTTGCACATTGATCACAGTGTGGACATTTATAGGAATACAGCACAGGGTGTATGGCGTGGTAAAGACTCAAATGTGGATATGTGTTTGTTTGGAGTTTCCGCCATATTACGGCTTCCTCTCGCGTAAGAGCATTATGCGGTGGGGGTAGTGTTCTTTGTGAAAGGCGATGATGTTGTTGGATGTGAGTGTAGATTAATGGTATGGGCTCTGGTTGGAACTGCTCGGCGCAGTCATCTCGCGGCACCCGGGCGTAGGCGTGTGCCTGCTGATTGCCGCGTAAGGACTCATGCCCCGGAGTCCACACGATTTGTATGTATGGTGGCAGCTGGTGTGCTCCATTGAGAATGCGATGTGCAGCCCTGGAAATTTTGGCCCTGGAATAATTTCTGCATGCCGTATGAGAGTCCGTCAGAACTATAAAGCAATCCCAGTGCGGTCTCGTCGTGATGGCTAACGCTATCGCTAGTTCCTCTGCCTCCGCAGCGCTCACTCTGGAAACCGACGATATGCCAAATGATTCTGTCATGAGAAAACGTGATACTGCATATTTTGAGGCTACCAGTGCTTTATTTGCCAGACAGACTGTGGCTGTGAATGCCGAAAGTTTGCAGAGAAACGCGAGAACTACCTTGTCAGCACGCCACTAGAAAAAAATTGAATACAAAGTGGCAAGGAGTAGATCATAAAGAACTGTCCATTTCACAATGGTGTGCTGGTTTACTCTGGACAGGAGATGGTTGCACACACTGCCCCCTTTAATAATAAAAATTTGCATCATTTACTGGAGCACGCACAGTTCTTTGAACAGCTCATAGGAACATGCAAATGCATTATTAACAGTTGCAAAGTCCAAACTGATGGTCCATTCGACTGGTCGAAATGGAGTTCTCTGAATACATTCGTCAGGTTCATTCAGAGCATCGTGCGCGATTGAGATCCGACAGAATTCCGATTGTGCAACGGGAGCAGAATTCCAACTGCTCCGGGAGCAGTTGAATGTCCAGCTCAGGCATGCTTTTTCTGGCTCCAGTATCAAGAGGCATCCGCATTACTGCAAACCATGTCGGAGAAAGGTAGGACTCATTTGAATGTACCATCAGTTTTCTGAACTCTGCTGCCTGTGCCAAGAAATGCCATGCTGGCCCTTGAGATAGTATGACTCAATGGCACTGAACAGAAGGAGCATACAGTGCTCAGTGCTTTTACCAATGCGTACATGAGCTGGCATTACCCGTTCTGAGGTTTGTACTTTGCGAGTTGTGCGTTTTGAAAAATTAGTACCGCCCACAATGCGAAGCAGTAACACTATAGCTGGCGAAGTATAGTGTGCAGTAAGCCTTAGACTGTTTTATACGGTGCTTGTTAGAGTGAACATTTGCAGGCACGAGCAAGCAATTTCCGTTCCGAGAAGTAAAAGAAGTGCAAGTCACATTCGTTTCTAAAGTTGCGCCTCCCAATGGTGAAGAGGAAAGACTGCTTCTCTTCCTCCTCTTAGCTATCCCGACTTAGCCACTGGTCTCTACTAAAGCAACTCATCTTTTTACTGCTGGATTTATTCAGATTTTATCAAATTTACAGTATTTCAAACATCAAACAACCAGGGGAGTGAGCCTATAACAGCTATTGCTGTAATAAAAGAAAATTTTAGTCTCACTCATTATTAGCAGCAGTAACGCGATAGCTGGCACAGTATTATGCCCAGTACTCCTTGCACTTTTTCATGCGGTATCAGTTGGAGTAAAGATTTCCATATGTACATAAGCAATCTCCTTTCAACAAGATGCTCAAGTCATCTTCAAGTGTGGAAGTGCCGCTACCAGGTGGTGGAGAAATTAGACAGTATTTTCTTGCTCCTGTTACCTATTCTGCCTTTCACTTGTTACTACTGGCTTCGTTTGAATTTTTGAGGAGTGGCCATCGCAGCGCACCAGATTTGAACGCGTAATGAAATAAGTCTTTAATGTTCCCGTGCCACATGTAGCGTGGTACAAGATTTGTTGCGCATGTGATTACTGCCGTAGAGTTTTCTACAAAAATTACCACAGACAACTCTTGCGCTAGTGTCTATGAGAGCTGTAGGTGTAACGCTGTAGCCAGCATGGCAATGGTGGCAACTACATGGATTTGCCTAAACTTCTGTCCTGGCTTAAAATGGCTTCGTGACTTTGCAAATAAATCATTTTCAACAAAATATTGAATTATAAATGCAACAATTGGCAATTATTAAACATGTGCAAGAAGCTCATTGTCTTTATGCTGTAATGAAGAAGAGTAGCCTGCACCTCAGCAGCATCTAGAGGTTTATTTTATTGTCAAGAGGTTTATTAGCAGCAGACGCAGGCGAACCATGAGCCCCTGCCGGTGGCGATGCTGCTGAGGCGCAGGCTACTCTTCTTCATTACAATCCATTTAAAAAATATGATTGCTTGGAAATTTAGAAACATAAATCATAATATATTACCCCACAGGAACATCTGAAGCCACAAGCATAAAGATTAGACAAATCCATGCATATTGTCCATCACTGCCATGGTAGCTGAACAATCAGAGCACTAGAGTTTCCCCTAGTGTAGGAAGCTATGGTCGCTGCTGAGCTACTGGTAGCATTAGATTCAGTGACAACAGGTGCCGGGACACCAAGAGGCGGCTCCTCCAATGGTCACTGCGATTCAGCTATCTGAAGTCCTCGGCAGCTCACACGTCTGGGCAGTCGAGATGATGCTCATGTCCACAGCCTGCCATCTCATTGCTGACATTCGTGGGCCATGCTAGTCTCCACAGCAAGCTATCCTGCTGCCCGAAGCAGTCGGGCTGGTGAGAGGCCTGTGCTGGCAGCCCTGCGGAGGCTGCATTGCTGACCCCACATGGGAACGGTGCGGACTGTTTACTGACATCCCGCGACCAGGACAAGGTGTGTATCACGTGTGGCAAGCATATCTTGCAAACATGCTACAGAACAGTTTCGTCACTCAATTGTCCAAGTCCTTGCGTGCTGATCCTGTGTCCTATGCCTCCTCTCAGTGTTTGAGTCAAACCATCATATTTATGATACGCTGCAGAGCGCTGCGTCAGCCAATCATAACAGCTAGTGGCATGACCACGCACTCTAGGCACAGCATTCTTCCTTGCAGCAGCATTAACAGAGTGGCTGGGAGGTAAAACCTTCAACTGGCAATTTGGCAGCTATCATGTCACTGCTTCGCATTATGGGTGAAACAGCCCAATTTTTTCTTTATTTCTTTTAAAAACGTCTCACAAAGCACTTTGGGATTCCTGTGGCAGTCATCGGTGAACATACAAAATGACCATACTCTGTTTCACACATAGCATGCAGCGCTACTTCTCGCATTCATGACTGAAAAATAATGCACCACAAAAACAGTGCATCATATACGAAAGGAAGATATAGCTAGGTGTCATGTACTTCGATGTAACAGTAAGTCTCATGCTTTTATGTAACAAAGCATGACATAGTCCCACCAGGGAAGCTATCACACCGCAACATTTGCACTTGCGACCAAAACAATATGTTTTGATGTAGCCCTACATCCGCAAATTCTAGTTGAAATATATGAAGCAGTTATTCCCTTAGAATGCGTCGCAGATGAATAACAACTGCGTTGCAAAACATGCATCGTGATACTACAGTATAGACCACTTATAATGTAACCGCTTATAGTGCAGGACCGGATATAGTGGGGTCTTTTCAGACTCCCATTAATTTTCCCATAGCACTCCATGTATACACGTATCGCTTATAGTGCAGTTGCGAGAAACGAAATACCGGTTACGGCGCGGCTGCCTGGGGGTACGGAAGTCAGCGGAGACAGCGAAAGCTCCCTTCAAACGGGCGCCCCAAGGTGTGCTCGAGGAAGAAAGAGAGACGAAGTGGAGGAGAAGGGCACGTGGTGCGAATGAACAGCCAGTGAGGGTGAAACCAGAATCTTGAGTGCGAGTCGGGAAATGTCACTGCACGCCTAGGGAGCGAGGGCCACGAAACTGCCAACGCCGGCCAACGCTGGCTTCACGATAACGGCAGTAAACGAACTTCAGGGAGCGGGCGGCGCCGGCACGGCACAGCGAAGGGCGCACGCGGAGACCGTGGAGTGCGAGGGAGGAGGGCGGCAGGGAAGCGGATTACGCCTTGGCAACTCCGCCGCTTCGGTGGCTTCCCTCGCACTTTCTAGTAGCTCCCTCACTTTCGACTGTCACCGTGCGCGCCTGCCGCCATGCAGGCGCCACAGCTCCAGCCGGCCCGGCGCCAGCTCCCCGAAGTTTCGTTTTCTGCCGTTATCGGGAAGCGGGCATTTGCCGGCGTGGGCAGTTTCGTTGGCCGGCCTGGGACAGCGCCGCTGCTTCCCTCTGCGCCGTAGCCGCAGCGTGCAAGGTCAACACGTGACTAGAAAGTAGAGGAAGCATAAAGGCGAAAGAAGGGTTCACTGCCATTTTCTACGCGTGGCTACAGTAGCGTGACTGAGACGTTGGCACATACACGCATGTTCCGGCGCAACGCAGAATCGGCGACCTTGCCATTTGAGAGAGAGTGAAATTTCCACCGCATTTTCCCCCCCCCTTTTTTGTGTGTTTTTTTCGCGCGGGACATTGAGGGGTCTCTCCTAAGCTTTTACTCTATGGCGGTGCCGGAGCAATGCCGGTCGGAGGCGCCGCCGCGTGATTTGGTTCGAACTATTGAGATTCGACTGTAAATTAAATGCAAACGTTCTAGCCGCATTCCCCGACTGTCGCATATGTGTGGCGGCTCGGTGCACATGTTTTGCATATGTGCGGGCCTTGAAAATTGTTGCTTTGGTTATAGTGCGGATATTCGCGACTCCGACGACTTACGTTGTAAGCGGCCTACACTGTACTATGACCACACTACTTAGGTAGCTTCTGCAGCATTAATATGAAACGGAGTCCTAACTTGTTCTTGAGCATCTTTGTCAATAGTACCGGTTAGTTTTGAAATAGCAAGTTACGGAAGAAACAGTGAACACCTGAGCGGGTCAGCTTCAGCAGATGTTTTGATTTGACAGTGCCTAGCTGGCTATGCAGTGAACACTGAAATCCTTCCCACTCCCTTTCTGAAACACACACATCAACAAAGCTTCATGTCTGCTCCTAAAATAAATGCATGAAAGCAATCCTTTAAAACTTTAAGCTATATACTTATTGTGCTTGTTGTGAGCTACCCTGGACTCTACATGTACAGAACTTATCTACAAACATTCAAATTTTAGATTACATTCTAAATAACATACACTAGCTTGTTTTCTTCCTATTTGCTGACAGTGGAAATGATGATAGCTGGTTGTCCCTTCACTAGCATTAGACAGAGATATATTACAGATTACACACATTGTAGGAATCAATGCTATGCAAGGCATGTTGCAGGTAGCTGTATTTCGGATTGCGCAAAGTACTATTATCAGATGGAACAATGTGTCCATGTAAGACAAACAACTGTGCGTACGATCTAGGTGTGTGCGACTACAATGACGGCAGCAATTATGATGGCTTGACAGGCAGCTTCCCGCAACATGCAGGACTGAAGCAGAGACAAAGACGTCTTAATGCAGAAATGTTAAGATGGCTTTTTAATACCTGCCAGGGTGGCTCAGTCAGCTAAGGTGTTGCGCTGCTAAGCACGAGATCGCGGGATCGAATCACGGCCGCGGCGGCTGCATTTCGATGGAGGCGAAATGCAAAAACGCCCGTGTGCTTGCGTTGTAGTGCACGTTAAAGAACCCCAGGTGGTCAAAATTACTCCGGAGCCCTCCACTACGGCGTGCCTCATAATCAGAACTGGTTTCGGCACGTAAAACCCCAGAAAGAAGAAGAATGGCTTTTCAATAATGTGCCTTGTAGAGAAGTGTTAAAAAAAAGGATCACCACCCAAGCACTCCGTACAGATGGTTAACCAGTGTAGTTGAAACGTGCAGCCCCAGTGTTTGTCCCTGGGTTAATCCCAACAGTACATTAAAGTCTTTCTCAATTATTGATTATGTCTGTGTTTCTTAATGAGGTTACACACACATTCAGCCGCAACGGAGAAAACAACGTCGCTGACGGTGTGCCCGCATTCCGCCATTGTGGCATTGCCACTTGTGGTTCTTCAAAATTAAATTTGTCAGTCACGTAAGGCAATGAAAGCCATTGCCTTTAAGCAATGGCTCATACCCCCGTAAACGCGGCCTCGCCATTACGATGACAGAAGAGAAGTGAAATTCTACGCTGGAATGATGAGCGGCAACGAAGCCTGCTGTGGAAGAAGACGACGAACGGGGGAGCAATGACATGAGTGCATTCGCGCAGTTGCGCTGAGGGGCGCCAACGTGCCAGCTGTGAAAGATGACGACGACGCTCGAGCCATAGCTGATGGTGATAGTTTCTGCGTACAGGCGACAGACGGACGAATCTGCTAGCCATATACAGCTTCGCTGTAAAAGCCATACCTGCATCTTCAGATGATTGTGCTCTATTTGGAGGTCTTCCAGTTGCCTCCGCACTTGCTCGAGCTCTTGCTTCATAGCCTCAGTGCTGGCTTCCGTATTCTCAGGATCAAGACGTGCTTTGACATAGCTATTAGAAGAGACAGTCAAGGACAATAGCCACAGGAGAGTGTTGCAAGCATTCAGGCTGACAGATTTTTATGTCACCAACACACATACAAGCACTAAAAGGGACAATGTAGTAAAGGCTTCTGGATTAATCCAAGCACCTGGCCTTCTCTAAGAGATCCAGCAGCACACCTTTAACATGAGGAGTAAACCCACCCAATATGTCAAGAATGTGCGCAACAGATGAAGTTTGGTCAGAACCAGAGGATCCAAGGGGCACAACTTTTAGTAACAATCCCTTGATGCCAACAGATCAAGTTAAGGAAAACATAGGGTGAATTAACAATTCTTTTATTGTACTGCAGAATTAATTATGAATGAGGGTTAAACTTTGATATACGCTTCATATTCCTCATGACGAAAAGGAAAATAAAGAAGACAGCTTGCCACAGGTGGGAGTCAAACCCACAACCTATGCATGAAATGCACTCTCTTCTACCACACATTTCATGCTGGTATTTATTTAAACATATTTACAATCAAGCTGTGGGAGTGTTGGCCAGCATCACTCGCGGCCATGCCAGCAAAACGTGTAAGATCTGTTAAACCGCAGGTGTCACGCAGCATATGATCTTAGCAGTGGTGTAGCCAGGGGGTGGCACACCGCGCACGTGCCCGTTGTGCCACCCAGTTATAGGAGTTTCCAGGGAGAAAGACCAATGCCAAACGGAGGCCCTTCTGAATAATTTTGCTGCAAGAGCAATGACGTAGGTGCAGCCAAACCAGCTCTTGAGCGAACCCCTAAAAGAGATCACTTCGGCACAATGGTTTCCATTCGTTAAATAAGCATGCCTCGCCTTAGGGATCCCATAACTGTCGTATTTATTTAGGTGAAGCAATTTATTATTTGGCCAATCTCACCATGTTTAAATTCCTTGACTGCAGAGCTATAGTGCTGCACTTAGCTCCGGCAACAAGCACCACAGACGACTATGCCATTTGGTAACCTACTGTTCTTTCTCGTGTCATTACTGTCATTGTTGTGCACCAATCATTTTTTTTTCTGATTTACAAGCTTTGCAGTTGACATAAGCAGTTGTTAACAGTACAAGATGTATCAAACTACGTAAATGAGCATTTTGTGAACAAGCAAACTCCAAATAACCTTTATATTTCACTTTGTTTAGAAATATGAAATGTTAGTTATTAGATTTGATATTCAAAGGTCATTTTACTAATATTCATATTCGATTTGATTTGAAATTTTGCTATTTGAACACCCGTAGTTCTGAGATTTTTTACATTTTTTTTCTTTGCCTCTGCACCATGGTACTTATACATTTATCCCTTTAACTTCCAAGTTGTTTCCTGGAAAAGTGCACAAAATGTACAATTTCTTTTTTACTTTGTACATTTTATGCACATGATATTTTCATTAAAAACAAAGGTTTATCCCTTGTATTCAATCAAAACATTGAGTAAGACATCAGCAGAGAGCTTTTCTCAATATACATAAAGGTGTCCAATAATATTCACTACACTCATGACTGCAAAACAAATGTAAACTATAAAATTATATGCACAAGAGCCCTAAGCCAGCAGCTGCTGGTGGAATGAGCTGCTGCGCATGGCTGATCACTGCAGAGCAAAGAAAAGTGCCCAGAACAAAAAAGAGCACAAAACACAAAACAAGAGACATTGTGCTTTGCGCTGTTTCCAGTTGTGATCTGATTACCACAGACCAACCAGCCTCACAGCAAACTCTCCTGTAAGAAATGTGCACTGCACAAGAACAGGATTTGTATTTTAGCAGTATTGGTACAAACTGGCAAGACAGGTACAGCACAGGCTTGGGGGTTAAAGGGTTAAGATACAATACCAACTTGCCCAATAATCTATGTGCATTGAAAAACCAGTCAAAAATGCTCAAACAGATTTGTAAAGCTATAGAAAAAAAAAGCACTGTAACTTAGAACATTTTAGCACAGCATTACTGACCTACCACCCGTAGCACAGTTGCCAGGCACCACATGCACATGTGCAGTGCAGACCTGCAAACAACCTATGTGCAACTGGTAGCTTGCCAAGGTGGTAATGTTATCAGCAGGATGCTAACACAACGGTGAGGCATTCTCTTTTAACTGAATGAAGCATAGTAGCATCCAGTCAGGTAAAAATGACAATAGGAGAGTTTAAGTTTTGAAGACCAAGTGAAACAGGTGAAAACGTGCAAGGAACCACATAAACTGTCTGGGTCTTATCAAGTCTATTCATACAAGACATATTTGAGAAACTAGGAAAGGCAACTGTGTGGAGGTATCTATTCTTTTTATTTTTTTATTATGATTTAAAAATATCTTAGAGAGCCCAAGTGTGGCATAGTAGTAAGGAGGCAATGCATGAAAGGCATACATAGCAATCATGAGTGAACATACACAATGTAAACAACGTAAATAATGTAAGCATAGTATCATCAATTCATGTAAAAGCAAACACTTAACATAAACAGCAAGTACACTAGTAAAAATACAAATACCATTTTGGCTGAGAAGATGGCACCAGCAAAGAGTCACTTTAATACAAATTAATAATGCAAAAGGCAGGTGCTTTTGCATTCAAACTGATTCAATAGTAATAGGAATGTGACCACAGTAGCCAGAAACCAAACCTACAACCTGTACCAGTGAGTCATCATTGTGTGTGGAAGCTTTCAGATAAAAGGATACGCAATTGCATTTTCTGGCCTTTCCTGCTCTTCAAAGAGGCTCACAAGTGCTGAAAGAAAAATGAGAACAAGAGATTTTGGGACAATGATTCAGGCACCAACAAACCTGTATTCAATATTGACAAATTAAGAGAAGTGCCATCACTTCCATGTGGAAGGTTGGGACTACAGTAGTTATTTGACTGCTAAAAAGCAAATCAATGGCTAAAAGTCCATACTAAGGAAAGAAAAGCAGAATGCCAACAGAAGTGGTGTCGGCAAAGAGGTTAGATATTTAGACTTCCACACAGAAACCTTGTTCTGTTAGCAAACAAGGTCTCTTTGTGCAAGTTGGTGAACAAGCAAGCATCAGTCATAACACAATACCATGGAAATCTGTTGGCAATAGACTAAAAGTACTCACTGGAAACTTGGGCTGAACTGAAAAGGATGCAGTGTAATACACCACATCACTGAGTAATTAAGTGTAAGCTTACAACAAAGCCTCCACCTCACGGCTCAAGGTGCTCGCAATATGCGGCACTTGCACCACCAGTGCTCTATATCCACTGAATCAATTCCCAGTGGTGTGCAGCCAGATTAGTTCACAGATCATATGTGGCATTTATAGGACATAGTAGTGATAAATTGCTCATGTAATATTCAGAAAAGCTGCAGGCCTCGAGTAAGCATCAGCAGCCATAACATTCACAAAGCACGACAGATATTTGCAAATTATCAACAATTTAAACCACCATTTGTTAAACAGACAAAATTCTGCACATTTTTGTCTGTAAGTGTTATATATTGTAATGCTTGAACTATAAAACCAAAAGAGCTCCTTCCAGTAATAATTTAGGCCATACAAGCTGACCTATAAGTTATTTCATGCAAATTAATGTGCTTCCGTTGAAATTTATTAAGACTTATGAGACAGCACTGGAGTGCAAACGACCTTATACATACATTATGCCACAACAATCAGCCGTCCAGGCAAGACGGAGAGCTCACAGAATGATGTAGACTTTCATTGATCCACAGTGGGTGAAAAAGTTGAACGAAGCAACATATTGACAAGGAAGGGGGCCTTTCTTGTCTTGTTAGCAAAATAATTCGAGTGCGAAACAAACACACGCACAGGTAATAAATACGACGAGCCCGAGCACTCACTTGTCTTGACAGGGCAACTGCTGCTGTTGCCCTGACAAATACAACTCCTCTTGCCGAAACGTTGGCTCAGGATTCTTTTGTTCATCCACTGTTAAACAATCGTCACACCCTTTCATGACGCTTCTGACGATGTCTTTAAAACAACTCATTTAATTGAAATGACATATCCTTTTGTGTGACAACGTGAAGCAACTACAAGGCGTCACCAAAGCTTCCAAACTGCACCTTAATGTTCTACCAAGTGTCGATGTCATAACCGTGTGCGGATACCACACGTCACCACGCCCAAATCATTTGAATGCAGTTCACCTATTGTCAGTCTTTCAAACACTCCACTTTTTTCCAGGTACTTCCGGAACTCCTCTTTCTTGGAGTCCACAGGCGCGAACGTCTGCAAATGAGAATAAAACGTCTCAGACTTGATTAGACAGTTTTACCGAAGGAGTATGTGAGTCTTTTTCTTTTAAATACTCAACGTAAAGTAACCACACCTAACACGTGAAAGCATAATGAACTCAAGCCACTTCTGTATGAAAGGGCTGCTAACTCTCCTTCGTTTCGCAGGCAACTGATGGTTACAATAAGACGCGAGCAAAAATCTCGGTACAACTACAAATAAGCCATATCTCCTTATTTTTTTTTTAATGGCTCTATGAGTGAATGTGTGAAGCAGCCTGAAGTTCCCAAAACAATGAGCTGTCACAGCTGTTTACGTGCAAGTATGGCAAGCGTAACTAGAAAGGATGATACGTACACGATACGATGTCATGAAGGCGGAGGAAAGGTGAGCGACTCTAGTGCTCACCCAAACCTTTAATAATTGGTTGCGATTAACGGAAAACCGGGAAAGCTGTCGGACCAGACGGCAACACAGAAACCAAACCACGCTAACCTTTCAGTACCACGTGACTCAGTAAGCGATGTCGATTGGATTTCTTGGCATAAAAGAGCTCAGTGCGACCGGTGCGAGCTCCGCGAGCATGACGTCAGAATGTTGCTTTTTCGAACGGCTGTGCACCAAGAACGCACCCATTGACGGCATTGTAACGTAGTAACACAGAACGCCTCCAACCAAGGTAGTAATTCATTTGCGCTCATTTTTGTTCTTCGTGCTAGCAGGCGTCTACAAAGAAGCCATATCTGATAGTTATCTCATATTAGTGTTTATTATCTTTGCGCTCGTGAAAATTCGCAGACGGCTAACACCATTTACTCAAATGTACCCTTCATGAAACTGCAGAATGTTTCCGCAAGGAAACCAGCAGAAATCATGACATTAATGATCTTACTTTAAATTTGGAAGGCATCGCTGCGGCTGAGTCAGTGTGAAAAGTAAAACACAGAAGAACGCATTCACGATTTCCACTCATCCCCTGTATATATACTGCGGGGGGAAGGCTTAATTATTAATATAATGATCCTGTCACAGTGTGCTGCGATATTTGGCTTACCTCGACGCACGGTTTCATACTTATCAACTACCTCCCAGCGGAAATAACCCTTGATTCGGCTGAAAGCTTGCTGAATCGATTATCACGATACCGTAAAAGCCGATCACTGCACGGGGGGCCCGGGCCGACCCCAAACATGCAGGAAGTAAAAAAACTAGGTCGGAGCGTCACGTGACAACCTTGAAGGTTAGAAAAAAGTCATACAATAGTCATAAAAATAGTCGTAATAGTCATCAAAAATTTAGAGGAATGGTATGATGGAAAATAGGCCCTCATGTGATGGGCAAGTGGTAGATTGACTCGGCTCGCTTTGATTGCGTCTGCTGCGGGGGTTTCGGAATATGCACATTGCACATAGTAGGCGTGGAAAACGCACGCCGAGGCTAGTGAAGGAACTCAAGTGTGTGAAGCAGTCGAGTCTGAATTATGTCAGTCAAGTAACGCACCGAACCACCGCGCGGCTCGCCGCTTAAGCAGCAGACAGGCACCAATTGATTTAGCGAACGAAGGCGTCGGGTAACCGGCATTGTGCCCAACAACCCGGAAGGGCCACCTCAAGGACAACTGGTTGAGTTTCGGGGCGGTTTCAGGGAAACGAGGAAACATTTCGCCCTGCAAACGTGTGAAGGCAACCAAGCTTCCCTTCCAACGGCAATTCATCGCGTTTGGGGGCATCTTCTAAGACACAATTATGTCTTTCGCGCCCGCAAACATGTGCAGGCGATCAAGCGAGCGTCCAGGGTCCGCAGCGCCTGCTTTCCCGTGTGAAAGAAATTTGTCCCATCTTGTGCCCAACGATGGACTGGCGAGCCGGGCACCCCGACCATATTTAAGGCCGTGCCGGCCCATTGTTAGAGCAGACCGTCCTAGTCGACACTGTCGTTCTGCTCAATGCCTTCTAAAAAAAGAAAAAAAAAAAAAAAAAAAAAAAAAAAACGCGACGATTCGGCGTTTAGATCGGCTGTAGGGTAATGCTATTCATTTATTTCACAACGAAAGACGCCCAGAAGAACCTTCTACTAAGTAAACACGCGAAAAATAACTATCCCGCGAAACATCTCGTCTCATAATCTATAGGCACCTCACCGGAAAAACCACTGGCTTTGCCTTTTAATGCATGTACTTTTTTTAATTTAATAAACGTATCTCTTTTTCTCTCCTATATATATAAGCGCAAGGCAGCGGAACAAAAATTAGCAAGATAATACGCACCGCATATTATACACGCAACAGCTGATTTGACGAAACAATAGACCACGCTCGGGCATGTACTCTGGACGGTACTTTGGACGGGTTTCGAAGTGATAGCGCTGCCTAACTGTAGTGGTTAGCGCAAGTGATGCTTTGAAAATTATGTCTTCATGAGTATGGCTCCCCAGTCTTTCTTCACGTTTCAAGGAAACGCATTTGAAGCGAAGAACGACGCCCGCGGTAGCAGACACCCACGCGTTATACTTCCTACGTGCCTCCATGCCTTTGACGACAGGCGCCACTAATCGTTACCACTTAAATCACGAACGTTCCGGCAACCACGTGGGCCTATTCCTACCCAAAAGAAACCACGCACAAGGCCCCAGAGAGCGGGAGGGACCGGCATCAGAGGAGGTTGGCTTGCCGAGGATAGTGGAATCACGTGATACTCCTTCCTAGTCTTTTTTTTTTTTTTTCCATGATCCGAAAGCTCGGGCCCGGTCCGCGGACCGGGCCGTCCCAAGCATTTTTCGGTGGCCCAAGGCGGGGCATGAAGCCGCATGGGCCCGGGCCGGACTTGTGCCCGCTCATTAAAGGGCCTAAGTCGGGCCTTCGAGCACACACGAACGTTATTATTGCGATAGCAATTATATGGACCCTCCAACCCGGATTTCTGCCGTCGCCGTCGCCGTGAGGTTCCGTATGAGGTCCAACGGCGATGAAATCGCCGCTGCGCGCCGTATGCTGTATGTGCGAGTGAAAGCGCGCGAGGGACGCGTGCTTTCACTGGGAGCGAACGCACGGCGGAGAGCAGACGCGACTTCTTCCGTCGCGCGAAAGGCCGTAGGGGGACGGGAGGCAGGGAGGGGAGGCGACGTTTAGCTGTGGCACCAAATGCGTATTTATATAAAAACGTTGCGAGGCGAGAAGGTGTGAAAGAGTTCCGACGCTGCTCGACGAGTGTCCCGTTCTGATCTCGTCGAAAACCTCCAAGCCGCCACCAGAGACACTGGTAACAGTCACCAACGCCGCGCGCGTTCGGTGCGACCGCGGGCAAAACGCCGACGGCATCGACAACAGTTCTGCGCGTTGCTAGGTGCTGCCACATGTCCAAGTTTATACAGCTGATAAAACTACTATCCTTACTCCGTATAGCATGCTCTACTAATTTGCTATCGCAATTGGTGCTTCGCCTTTCGGGTGAAACTGTTCATTGCATAGACCAAGGCATTCCGTGCCAAGCTGAAGTGGAACGTGCAAAGAGCAAAGAAAGTAGAAAAACAGATGAAGTTATAATTTTTTTTTCCACAAAAACGAACGTAGTTTCCACGTATAGAAAAATCAATTATAGAAATAAGAAACTGCTCTTCAAACCATTTCCCTGTTACCGATTTTGGGATTGCAGTATTACTGCTCTCGATACTATTACATTATTTTAGCGCTAACGGAAGGGGTGTCTCTTTCTACTTGTGCGTTTATTTTATGCTGTATGCTCGTGAATTCGCCAATTTGTATATACATATATACAAATATATATCATCATCATCAGCCTTTATTTATGTTCACTGCAGGACGAAGGCCTCTCCCTGCGATCTTCAATTACCTCTGTCTTGCGCTAGCTGATTCCAACTTACGCCTGCAAATTTCCTAACTTCATCACCCCACCTAGTTTTCTGCCGTCCTCGACTGCGCTTCTCTTCTCTTGGCACCCATTCTGTAACTCTAATTGCCCACCGGTTATCTACCCTACGCCTTACATGCCCTGCCCAGCTCCATTTCTTTCTCTTAATGTCAACTAGAGTGTCGGCTATCCCCGTTTGCTCTCTGATCCACACCGCTCTCTTCCTGTCTCTTAACGTTAGGCTTAACATTTTTCGTTCTATCGCTCCTTTTGCGGTCCTTAACTTGTTGTCGAGCTTCTTCGTTAACCTCCAAGTTCCTGCCCTATATGTTAGCACCGGTAGAATGCAATGGTTGTACACTTTTCTTTTCAACGCCAGTGGTAAGCTCCCAGTGAGGATTTGGCAATGCCTGCCGTATGCACTCCAACCCAATTTTATTCTTCTGTAAATTTTTTTCACATGATCAGGGTCCCCTGTGAGTAATTGACCTAGATAAATGTGCGCCTTTTCAGACTCTAGAGGCTGACTGGCGATCCTGAATTCTTGTTCCCTTGCCAGGTTATCGAACATTATGTTTGTCTTCTGTATATTATTCTTCAACCCCACTTTTACACTCTCTCGGTTAAGGTCCTCAATCATTTGTTGTAATTCGTCCCCTAGCTGTGTTACTGAATAGGACAATGTCATCTGCAAACCGAAAGTTGCTGAGATATTCGCCGTTGATCCTCACTCTTAAGCCTTCCCAGTCTAAGAGCTTGAAAACTTCTTCTAAGCATGCAGTGAATAGCATTGGAGAGATTGTGTCTCCTTGTCTGACCCCTTTCTTGATAGGTAACTTTCTACTTTTCTTGTGGAGAACCAATGTAGCTGTGGAATCCTTGTAGATATTTGCCAAGATATTCACGTATGCCTCCTGTATTCCTTGGTTGCGTAATGCCTCTATGACTGCTGGTATCTCTACTGAATCAAATGCCTTTTCATAATCTATGAAAGCCATATAGAGAGGTTGATTGTACTCCGCAGATTTCTCGATTACCTGATTGATGACATGGATATGACCCATCGTAGAATATCCCTTCCTGAAGCCAGCCTGTTCTCTTGGTTGGCTGAAGTCAAGTGTTGCCCTGATTCTATTGGAAATTATCTTGGTGAATATTTTATACAATACTGAAAGCAAGCTAATGGGTCTATAATTCTTCAATTCTTTAACGTCTCCCTTCTTATGATTAGTATAATGTTGGCGTTCTTCCAGCTCTCTGGTACACTTGAAGTTGTGAGGCATTGCGTATAAAAGGCCGCAAGCTTTTCAAGCATGATATCTCCTCCATCTTTGATTAAATCTACTGTTATTCCATCTTCTCCAGCAGCTTTTTCCCTGGTCATGTCTTTCAAGGCCCTTCTAACTTCATCGCTAGTTATGCGATGAAGTTAGAAAAAAAGTGCTCACTTGCTACAAACAATTGTAATAATTAAACAAAGAATTGTACTTGCTGTTCAAGTCCACAACGTAAATTTATCCCTAGTTTAGGTAATAGTATCGTCGAAGTCATACTACGAAGTACAATCGACATAAATTACTTGCAATATTCAAAAGAAGAAAAGAGCAAATGTCTGCGACCTTGGAGAATTACAACCCAATTTCCAGCGACGTTGTTTCTTTCGAACTTTCGACGAGCCTTCAACGTCTAACCTGAGCCTATGGTTCCACCTTTTACTTCTGCAAAACTTAACTACCACATTCAATGTGAATGGCATTTCATGCGCAATAAAACTCGAGAAATTTAGTTTTTCGAAGATCACGTTGCATAAAAATTTAACCACAAAACTTTAATTACACACCCAACCGATACGGCATCTTAATTAAATCTTCAAAAAAAAAAAAACTTCAAATGCAGCCAACCGATATCACGTATATCGCGTACGTCTCTACGACGTCGGTATGTAATGTCCATAAGGAGTACATACTTCCAAAGTAGAGTGAGCGTCAATAAGACATCGGCTACTTGATATTTGCAAAATACACGTTAGTAGAACGTCCTTTAGATGTTATGTAGAGACGTGAAGAAATGAATCATACCTGGATGTTGATACGATGTCGCTGATTCACTGGATCAAATGCCATCAGCTTGCACCGCTGCGGCCGTACAATGCCTACCTGGCCTCGCCTCTAGCGCGGAGGTGGTAAAATGCGACGTGAGAAGCGACAATTACGGATTACTGGCTCAAAGAAATACACACTGAAGTTATATTCCAGTAAGGTACACGCAAGGTAACATTCAAATTATTAGAGATGGCCTCCACGCAGGCAGAGTTGCAGTATCACGGAGTCAGCTTTCACCGCCGCAGCCGTATACGAACTCCTAGCTGACCTCCAACGCAGATCCGATATAACGCTGTATGTGAGAAGAAAAAAAGATGTAATGGATCACAAGTTAAAACAATCCAGCATATAAGTTGTACGTATATTCGATTGGGATACACGGAAGGTAACTTTTATATTAAAATCATTTGTTATTAAGCCTCAAAGTAACTTCGGAGCTCCACACAAGTTGCATTGCATTTGTATTTGGTATCGACCACGCCGTCGCACGCCGTTCTTCACCGTCGCACAAAATATCGTTGTGGATCTCCTCTTAACAGCTTCGCTGTCAAAACAATTGGGTGCGTATCTGCCTTCTTCGCTGAAAATGATGTGTAAGAGCACGCCACTAAACACGGTGTATACGAAGAAAATTTATTGCGCATCTTTTATTCGGGTGTCGTCGAGTGGTGTGGTGAACCGTCCTCGGTGAAAATCATCGATGAGAGTCCTTGCACGGGCGCTAGGATGAAAAGCGCACCTTTCACTGCTATGTGTCACGGCTTCTTTTATTTATCCTATATAAAAGTGTTTATTGAAGCGATTTGTCTTCTTCAGCTGAAGGCTCTGCACATGTAGTAACTCTAAAAATAAAGAACATCAATGCAAGCTCAAGCACTTGAATCTAGGCGCCCTAATTAACAGATGATGACATTGTTTTTGTCTGCTTATATAGTCGGAAGATATTCAGCTTCTGAAAGATATTTGCGGAGACGAAGACGAGGCTCTAGGATTTGGTTTCAGTGGAATGAAATCGTGACTTATGACACTTAAATATACGCCTTTGATCAGGGTCGGTATTTTGTAGGGATTCGTTATGCTTTATTTTGTACTAGTATTATCTTCCACTGCTCACGGCCGGCTAATACCGTTGATAACGTGAGTGGACCGTCACTCTGACCACTGACCAAGCGCGAAAAGCGCGAAAAGGCATTAGCATCGGAAAGGCATCGCTACAAAATATCATCCCAGAAGGTCACAATGAATGGAAGCGAAATGCCGAAGGTTGAAGAATACAAATATACCTGCGAAAATTGCGTAGAAAAAAATTGGAGGACGCTCAAGCTTCGCTTTTAAGAGTAGAACGCGATAGCGTCAGTGGGACCCGTTCGCATCGCATGGTTCGCATCCGGCAAGTAGGCTTCAATCACTGCAACACTGAACGTGGGAAAGCCAGCTTACAAAGACCAAGCTTACGCCGATCCCCTTAAAGTCGGCTTCACTTTTAAACAGAACTGCATTGCTGGAAAGACGTTTTTCCAGAGGCAATATAAGTGGTCTTATATTAAAATGTGAAGGCCCTAGCACCTTTTTACTATTTTATTAATTGTTTGCTATTGCCCTGACGCGCGCGCGTGTCCAAAACGAATTAGCAGGCGGAGTCCCAATTAGACCTGCCTAGAATGCCAGCGCCATCTGGATATCGTTTTCACAAGTAAAGTACCCGAGCGTGCGGCTGTAGGTCGGCTAGAAATGCTGGAAAAGGGATTTGTGTTTGTGTTTCCTCGTAGCAGAATTAGGCTTTATCGTACATTCAAATTACAATCCGACGCCGAATGGTAAACAATCCAACGGCGAATCCGACGCCGAGTGGTAAAGTCTTACTTTAGCATTTTTCTGACGCATTTCACTGTGAGAAATTCAATTTTTGTTCACCAAAACCTTGCACCATGTGGAGGGCCTGCGCGGTCGAGGTGGTTAGGGTGGTTGGGGATGATTTTCTCCGCCACAGACGCCGACATCACACGCCGACGCCGGATTTTCTGCGTCACGGGGCCCTTAACGCTATCGCGTTAAAACATGAAGAATCATGAAACATGAAGAAAGGCAAGTGAAACGCGGCCATGTTGAAGCACGGAGCGCCATATGTGGGCACGGCAAATATGAGGAGGTGTAGTGCGAGGCATGTTGAATGGAGTCATGGTTCCTGGACCCGGTGTTAACCGGTATGTTAACCCGGTGTTAGATGCTTAAAATCCGAAGTGGAAACGTAAAACCCCAGAAAGAAGGACTAGAGATCAACCAAGGGGCTCTTGGGAGGCTATGCGCAGGGAGAAACTACAGGGAGACATGGGCTGAGCGTCCTTCATAGTATACGGGAGGTCCTGCAGAGCAAAATGTGCTTCGAAAAACAACGTGCCTGCTTTAGTGAATATTGCTATATTGAATTTATATATTATCATTATTTACTATATTGAGCGTCTTCGACATGTTCGTCAAAGAGCAAGGACACCGGCGTCATGTTTTCGCCCGGCGCGACGGCCAAGTAGTGCGTTTGCTGCGCCAAGTACGCCCCATCGTCATAGACTAGTGTATGAGCCACAGCGTTCAAAGCCGCGGCACACTGCAAGGCATCGTCAAGATGCTGACGTCAGGATCCTGGAAGATGTGGTTAAACGAGCGTCCGTCCCATAGCGAGTCCGAAGGGCAACTGCTGATAACAGCGCAATCTCTACGTCACGAGACAAAGGGGCACAACGATTGGTGGTACGTGCCACCGCTTAGTATCGCGATACTTGGTGGTGGCGAGGGGTATAACAATGGGCCATTTATCATCCATTTTGACACCTGTGCTAAAGCACAACTGGCGGGAAACCGCCACGCACATGGAGCCGAAAATTGTTGATCTACTTCCGGTCTATCTATCTACTTCCGTTGCCGGACGCGATCTCCTGGAACCTAGCCTATAACAGCTTCGCTGTAAAAAAGAAAACTGTAGAAGCACGAAGCTTACAAATCCGTGACTCTGCACCAAAAACAGATATCGCAGTTCTGTAAACTGTATCTGTTAGAGCTCTAACGCGAAAAACTTTTATACATGAATTTACAGCTTACGTGAACTTGTTACGATGTTTACGAGGGTTTCGAAAAAATCGTACTCACAAATTATTGGTTTATAATTCAGAGGGCTGTATCATACATCAATTTTCTCCGCTTTAGGTGCATTATTAGGTGCAGTTTACAGAATTGTGATATCGTTTTTCATTGCTGAGTTTCAGAAGATTAAGCTTGATAGTTTTGTTGTTGTTGTTGTTGTTGTTGTTGTTGTTGTTGTTGTTGTTGTTGTTGTTGTTGTTGTTGTTGTTGTTGTTGTTGTTGTTGTTGTTGTTGTTGTTGTTGTTGTTGTTGTTGTTGTTGCAATTTTACAATTTTCAACAATTTTTACTTAAACACAATTTACAGCCTAAATAAAGAATCTCTTTTCCATAATCATTAGATCCTACCTTTTTCTTTCAAATGTAACGAACCTCATCAAATTCGGTGCTATGATTGCCGAGA
>NW_023605838.1:0-18051 GCF_013339745.2 Dermacentor silvarum
AATAATAATAATAAGGGCAGGGGGGGAGGCGGATGCGATCCCTATCTGCTCCGTGCGGCACAGTCTCCTCCGCTGCACTTACGTAAGGAAGTCGAACGTTGTTCACCATTTGCTTCTATATTTGTTGAATAGCTAGTTCATCTTTCGTAACTCTATTTGTTGACATTGTTCTGTTCATTTGTAAGTTTATATTCTTAAAATAGATAGTATTTGTTAGAGCGGAAGCTTTTACGAGCTCATTCCTATAGCCGTGTCGGTTGGCGGTGGTGTCCGCCGCCGCCGCCGCCAGTGTCCGTCACAGCTATCGCCAAGAATGACAGAGAAACTGACAAAGAACTTAAATGACAAGTTCCTGCGAAGCCCTGCCTTAGGCAGAGCTGCGGGCCGCAGCCACGTGGGGACGGATAGCCGAGCCTAACCGCCGCATCGTTGGTTCTTTGGTCATACAAGTTTGTCCTGAAGTTCTGAGCTCTGGATGGCAGAGCTCCATGCTTCCGTGATGCGATTGGGTCCCTGTAACGAGCGGCATCGCCAGCATATGTACTAGATTGCCACAGTCGGGGAGTAGAGCTAAAAGCCTCTGGAGTGATCGAATGAAAAGGGCCAGTTTGGGATAGGACGTAGTCTGGAGCAGGGCGTAGACAGAATGTTTTTCGAGGGGGGGGGGGAGGGGTTCACCGGTCGAACGGGGGGGGGGGGGGGTCAAGTGTCTGCTTTCCTCTACGTGACGTGATCGATAAAAATATCGGCAGTTTTAAGCAGACTCTATACATGCATATCAAAGCCATGGCCCCCCCCCCCCCTTTCGCGTGTGCGTGCGCTTGTGCAGACATTAAGGAAAAAGTAAAGGAAGCTCAGGAAAATACAGTAAGTACGACAGGTACAGTGGGTGTTTGGAGCAACGGTCTCTCATTGCGCCACTGAATGGACCATTCTTCGAAAACGCATCATTGAGACCACCCGCCCGATCGGAGAAGACATTAATTGTTAATCTCCGTTAAGCGTAGATGTCGTCGTCCTCGTCGGGGCAAAGTGCGTTTCACAAGTCAAGGACGGCTATACACGTGAAAATGCAGGTGTGACCAGGCTATACCTACTCCCATAGGATAGCTTGTTCGCTGCGTCTTTGCGCTAAAAAACTGACATACCCGCAAAAACGCGTAATGCTTTTTTCTTTCAAAGCTTTCGTCGCCCTGCTCCCTCATACGAGAGTTGCATTTTCCTGCGGCTAGTGCATGAGCGCTGTGTCTTCCGCTGTGTGCGAGCGTGCAGCCGTCATTTGCCCTTACGTCACAGATTGAGAATTGTAGAGAATATTTCAGCGTACAGCAAGGTATGGCATGTCTACGCATTTTAAGTAGTGCGTGCACTCATTTCTGCTTCACTTACGCCGTGCAAACAGGAAGCGACCTTGTACCTCACAGAATCTCGACTGATTGGTATACTAGTGATGCAGGATTACTCCGGTCGTGTTCAGTGCATAGTGCACATAATCAATTTCTCAGGACCGTGAACTCCGACGAGAACTATCGGCGCCTGCACCAGAGTTTACTTACGCTGTACTGCGCACAGCAGTAATCCATGCTTGTCGGCTGTCTGTTTCGTGCATTCTGTTGTGAGTCGTAGAATTTCACTGCTGGCATCAACCCCTTCGTGTGTGCATGTTTGTTTGGGATTCCACAACACACAGCAACTACCAGCCTTCCGTAATTGCTGGTTTGGGATACAAAAACACACAGTACTACTAGCCTTCGTAGGGGCG
The DNA here is from genome assembly GCF_013339745.2 of Dermacentor silvarum. Classification (NCBI taxonomy): domain Eukaryota; kingdom Metazoa; phylum Arthropoda; class Arachnida; order Ixodida; family Ixodidae; genus Dermacentor; species Dermacentor silvarum. The sequence continues at coordinate 1,763 of NW_023605838.1, forward strand.
CACTCGCAACACAGACGTTTCGCGCGCAGACTACCTGCGCGAGCGCGGCCTAACCGACGCCTGAAGGGAGTGCGGAAATGTATACCGAAATTTCGACCACGTGGGTTCTTTAACGTGCACCTAAATCTAAACGGGCCTCGAGCATTTCGCCTTCATCTAAATGCGGCTGCCGCATTTGCTGCTTCATTTGTTCGCATTGTTGCTTCGAATGCGCCGGCGCCACATCCTCGCCCAAAACCTCAAGAGTGTCAAGCCTTGACAACACCGTGACAGTTTTTTCCATATGCAGACATGATTCGCTGTAAATTACCAACCCAACTGAAGCGCCCAGGAATGAAATTGTGATAGTAGCACCGGTTTCTTGAATTATGTCGTGCGAAGCGACGAGAACAAGGGTGGGTGTCATGATGTGCGCTTAGTGGTCATCGACATAGCATCAAGGAGTTGCGAATTACGGCGCCGCGCGACTTTGTGTAATGAAGACGACGGCGACGACGTGCCACGCGGCTTTGGCGCGAGCGCGCCGAGCGTCGCAAGAAAAAAAAGGAATCTGAAGAGAAAAGTCCGCAAGACACGATAATTGCTTTCCTTCAATCACCCGATTCTTGCCATTCCACCATAGTGGGTACGAGGCACTTTTGAAGGCAAGCAAGCAGCAAGCAAGCACGTCAGCGCGGTTCGAGAATGCTGCGGGGTGCGGAGATGTACGCGCGTAGGGCAGAGGGACCCGAGCGTACAAGCCCTTCACCCAACCGCATCGATGTTTCCCCGATGGCCTGGTGTCTACCGGGCACGACTTAAACAGGGACCGTTCGAGGAAGGCTGCTGGGGTGCGGAGGTACGGGCTTGACGGGCTCCTGGACCCGGGCTCACAGAGGCCTCCACCCAGACGCAAAGTGTTTTCCCCCTGGCGACCTGTGGCGTCTCCTGGTTTGCGGATACGGCGCGGCGTTGCGACGAAAGCCGGACAGCTGCACGGCTGCACAGAAATACGCGTTTTTGCGCGTATTTCAGTTTTCTAGCGCAAAGAAGCAGCGAACAAGCTATTCCTATGGGAGTAGGTATAGCCTGGTCACACCTGCATTTTCACGTGTATAGCCGTCCTTGACTTGTGAAACGCACTTCGCCCCGACGAGGACGACGACATCTACGCTTAACGGAGATTAACAATTAATGTCTTCTCCGATCGGGCGGGTGGTCTCAATGATGCGTTTTCGAAGACTGGTCCATTCAGTGGCGCGATGAGAGACCGTAGCTCCAAACACCCACTGTACCTGTCGTACTTTCTGTATTTTCCTGAGCTTACTTTACTTTTTGGGGCGAAGCTCCTTAGGTGTGGGTCTGTCCTTCCTCCTCTGTAGTAGTAGTAGTAGTCGTCGTAGTAGGTAGCCACGTCTACTTTTTATGAGAAAAAATTCCGAGAGTTTGTGGCCCGTAGCGGAATCGAACCAGGGACCCCTCGCTTCTGAACGCGTGGCGCTAACCACTACGCCACGAAGCGCACATGGACAGACGCACCCACGATGGCAATAAATACCCAACATTCACGAAAGACTGCGCGTTTTCTAACGCGTTGTGCTAGCGCGTTACGGCCCGTGCAAGAAGCTGGTGTAAGACGCTGTGGCCTCTCCGCCTTACCCCCGTATTCATAAACGCTGATGGCGTCGGCAAACGCGGTGCACGTTCCGGCATGTGTAAACGCGGCTGCGTAAGACGCTGTGGCCTCTTCCCCTTAGAGTACTACACGTTTCTAGCGCGTTTGTGCTAGCGTCCCCTTAAGCGGGAGATGGTGCAATTATATGAAGGGCGCTGTTATAAAATAGGAGTGACATCACATATGGCGCGTGTCATGGTGGAAGTCAATCGTTCGATTAGTGCGGCGAGACTGGGCGAATTACATGGAATATTCACGGTTTACCGATGATTCCCTCCGGAGCTTCGCCCACTCATCATCATTCACCCCATGGATATGCGGTGTTTTTTTTTCCGTAATGCCTGCACAAGCGCACGCACACGCGAAGGGGGGGGGGGGGGGGGGGGTCCCATGGCTTTGATATACATGTATAGAGTCTGCTTAACTGCCGCTATTTAATATCGATCACGTCACGTAGAGGATAGCAGACACTTGCCCCCCCCCCCCCCCCCCCCCCCGTTCGGACCGGTGAACCCCCTCCCCCCCCCCCCCTCGAAAAAAATTTCTGTCTACGCCCCTGCTTCAGACTACGTCCTATCCCAACCTGGCCCTTTTTCATTCGATCACTCCAGAGGCTTTTAGCTCTACTTCCCCGACTGTGGCAATCTAGTACATATGCTCTGGCGATGCCGCTCGTTACAGGGACCCAATTGCATCACGGAAGAATGGAGCTCTGCCATCCAGAGCTCAGAACTTTCAGGACAAACTTGTACTGTCCAAAGAACCCACGATGCGGCGGTTAGGCTCGGCCTATCCGTCCCCACGTGGCTGCGGCCCGCAGCTCTGCCCTAAGGCAGGGCTTCTCAGGAACTTGTCATTTAAGTTCTTTGTCAGTCTCTCTGTCATTCTTGGCGATAGCTGTGACGGACACTGGCGGTGGCGGCGGCGGACACCACCGCCAACCGACACGGCTATAGGAATGAGCTCGTAACAGCTTCCGCTGTAACAAATACTATCTAATTTACGAATATAAACTTACAATGAACAGAACAATGTCAAGCAATAGAGTTACGAAAGATTAACTAGCTATTCAACAAATATAGAAGCAAATGGTAAACATCGTTGCAACTTCCTCCACGTAAGTGCAGCGGAGGAGACTGTGCACGCACGGAGCAAATAGGTGCATCGCATCCGCCTCCCCTTCCCCCTCCCCTTTATTATTATTATTTTTATTGCCTTGTTGGCTCCCTGGAAGAACTGAGAGTGACATCTGTGCCAGCATTATTTACGGCGAATTCACAAGCTCGCCGGTTTTCTTCAATACTCACTCAACCTTCCTTGTTTGTCATACCAAGAGAACTGGAACATCGGGAAGGACTTCATGAGTTTGTAACGTGCCGTACACTGGAACTCTTAATGGGGAGAGGCGGGAGGGGGTCAGTACATCCAGACATCTCGCAGAGGATCCGCGCATGGTTCCAACACCTTCCAGCCATCGTTGTCATGCTGTTGCCGTCATTGCCTCATCATCATTTCACCACGCTCATGATACTGACATATATATTTCGTTGGTTTTATTCTTCTCTTGTTGTCTTATCTTTTCTGCTCTTACCCCATTCCGCTGTGCAGAGTAGCCAACCGAACACTTAAGCTGGTTAACCTCTCTTGCTTTTCTTTCCCGCACCCTCGCTTCGTCGTAATGTCATCGTTATTCTTCCGATTTCAATCTGTCGCTGCCACTGCGTTGTCGTATCCTCATCATCACGCCGCCATCTTCCAGCCATCACCATTGCCGCGTTGTCGCAGAGTCGCCGTCATTTTGTCGTAGTGATTCTCAATTGTCGTCATGCCTTCGTCGTCACGCCGTCGTCGTCGTTGCAGCTTCGCACAACTGAGCACGATGACGTCATGAAGATGACGGTGTGACGATAGTTGCGCAGTAGTGCTGAACGGCGGTGAGAGTTGACGGAGTGATGCTGCCATGGCAGCTTGTGTGGGAGCCGTCACTAAAAGTTGGTTCAAAACGTAATTGTTAGTTATTATAAAATAAAACTTACCTTACGTATACTTCACTGTAAAATACAGTAACATTTTTGCGAGGTGTTTTTTTTTTTGCCAGTAATCTGTAATTGTTCCCTCTCTCATCGCATATTACCGCCTCCACGTTGGGGGTCACCTAGGAGATTCTACGGTTGCGGCAGTGAAAGGTGGTGGCGTTGTTCAGCAACGCTGCCTGCGTGGGAGCCCCGAACCTACCGTATGAATCCTTGGTATGACCACGGAGTCGGTGATAACGCTGTGGCGGCGACGGGTGTTGAATAGTCTTAAGAACTGGTAACAAACAGGTCCGTAGTACTTGTCAAGCGTGTGAGAAGCCGCTTATAAAGATTCGCTTTCATGTATCAGTTGTTCTCATTTGCAAACATCTGCGACATATTTTTGTCTAATCATTTCTGCGTTCGGGGGCTCCACACTATTCTGGTTCACCAGCTTCCATAGCGGAAACACGGTTGAATGGAAGCACGGGTATAACTAACTCATTGCATATTGACCCTCCTCAGGATGCTCAAGAATGACAAATCACACACGGAAAGAAATGCTTTCTTCGAAACATTGTGTATTAGCAGAATTCCGTATTGCAGTGCAATTGTTACACGAACTAGTACGAGCGCGGAAATTTCCATGGAGCCAAATGCTTCCTGACCGCTAATATTCGAGAACTTCAAAAGCCACTGAACTTGCTCTAGGTAGTCTGCCAATTTCGTCGTCATATCTAATTTGCATTACAAACAAAGTTAACATAGAAATCTGCAGAAATTAATTTTAAAGATTCCTTCATATCCTTTAGAATAACAACTGCTGAAGCCAGGCAAATATGCCTGAAAGTATAGGTTTTGAAATAAAACGTCTATCATTATGGTCAGCATAGGAGGTCACTTGCTGAAACAGCATGAAAAGAAGAAAAACACCGCATATCCACGGGGTGAATGATGATGAGTGGGCGAAGCTCCGGAGGGAATCATCGGTAAACCGTGAATCTTCCGTGTAATTCGCCCAGTCTCGCCGCACTAAATCGAACGATTGACTTCCATCAATGACACGCGTCATATGTGACGTCATTCCTATTTTATAACAGCGCCCTTCATTATAATTGCACCATCTCCCGCTTAAGGGGACGCTAGCACAAACGCGTTAGAAACGTGCAGTGCTGTCTAGTAAGGGGGAGAGGCCACAGCGTCTTACGCAGCCGTTTACACATGCCGGAACGTGCACCGCGTTTGCCGACGCCATCACATGACTGCTGAGAGAGTATAACCCCCGTATTCATAAACGCTCCTCGACTTGAACTTGACTTGCCACCGCCTTGGGCACCGCGTTCGAAAGGCGTTGAAGGCGGTGGCAAGTCAAGTTCAAGTCAAGTTCAAGTCAAGTTCAAGTCAAGTTCAAGTCGCCGTTCAGCACTACTGCGCAACTATCGTCACACCGTCATCTTCATGACGTCATCGTGCTCAGTTGTGCGAAGCTGCAATGACGACGACGGCGTGACGACGAAGGCATGACGACAATTGAGAATCACTACGACAAAATGACGGCGACTCTGTGACAACGCGGCAATGGTGATGGCTGGAAGATGGCGGCGTGATGATGATACGACAACGCAGTGGCAGCGACAGATTGAAATCGGAAGAATAACGATGACATTACGACGAAGCGAGGGTGCGGGAAAGAAAAACAAGAGAGGTTAACCAGCTTAAGTGTTCGGTTGGCTACTCTGCACAGGGGAATGGGGTAAGAGCAGAAAAGATAAGACAACAAGATAAGAATAAAAAACCAACGAATATATATGTCAGTATCATGAGCGTGGTGAAATGATGATGAGGCAATGACGGCAACAGCATGACAATGATGGCTGGAAGGTGTTGGAACCATGCGCGGATCCTCTGCGAGATGTCTGGATGTACTGACCCCCTCCCCCCTCTCCCCATTTAGAGTTCCAGTGTACGGCACGTTACAAACTCATGAAGTCCTTCCCGGTGTTCCAGTTCTCTTGGTATGACAAACAAGGAAGGTTCAGTGAGTATTGAAGAAAACCGGCGAGCATGTGAATTCGCCGTAAATAATGCTGGCTACAGATGTCCAACTCAGTTCTTCCAGGGAGCCAACAAGGCAATAAAAATAATAATAATAAAGGGCAGGGGGAAGGGGAGGCGGATGCGATGCACCTATCTGCTCCGTGCGTGCACAGTCTCCTCCGCTGCACTTACGTGGAGGAAGTCGCAACGGTGTTCACCATTTGCTTCTATATTTGTTGAATAGCTAGTTCATCTTTCGTAACTCTATTTGTTGACATTGTTCTGTTCATTGTAAGTTTATATTCGTAAAATAGATAGTATTTGTTAGAGCGGAAGCTGTTACGAGCTCATTCCTATAGCCGTGTCGGTTGGCGGTGGTGTCCGCCGCCGCCGCCGCCAGTGTCCGTCACAGCTATCGCCAAGAATGACAGAGAAACTGACAAAGAACTTAAATGACAAGTTCCTGCGAAGCCCTGCCTTAGGGCAGAGCTGCGGGCCGCAGCCACGTGGGGACGGATAGGCCGAGCCTAACCGCCGCATCGTTGGTTCTTTGGTCAGTACAAGTTTGTCCTGAAAGTTCTGAGCTCTGGATGGCAGAGCTACATGCTTCCGTGATGCGATTGGGTCCCTGTAACGAGCGGCATCGCCAGAGCATATGTACTAGATTGCCACAGTCGGGGAAGTAGAGCTAAAAGCCTCTGGAGTGATCGAATGAAAAAGGGCCAGGTTGGGATAGGACGTAGTCTGGAGCAGGGGCGTAGACAGAAATGTTTTTCGAGGGGGGGGGGGGGGAGGGGGTTCACCGGTCCGAACGGGGGGGGGGGGGGTCAAGTGTCTGCTTTCCTCTACGTGACGTGATCGATAATAAATATCGGCAGTTTAAGCAGACTCTATACATGCATATCAAAGCCATGGGACCCCCCCCCCCCCTTTCGCGTGTGCGTGCGCTTGTGCAGACATTAAGGAAAAGTAAAGGAAGCTCAGGAAAATACAGTAAGTACGACAGGTACAGTGGGTGTTTGGAGCAACGGTCTCTCATTGCGCCACTGAATGGACCAGTCTTCGAAAACGCATCATTGAGACCACCCGCCCGATCGGAGAAGACATTAATTGTTAATCTCCGTTAAGCGTAGATGTCGTCGTCCTCGTCGGGGCAAAGTGCGTTTCACAAGTCAAGGACGGCTATACACGTGAAAATGCAGGTGTGACCAGGCTATACCTACTCCCATAGGAATAGCTTGTTCGCTGCGTCTTTGCGCTAAAAAACTGAAATACCCGCAAAAACGCGTAATGCTTTTTTCTTTCAAAGCTTTCGTCGCCCTGCTCCCTCATACGAGAGAGTTGCATTTCCTGCGGCTAGTGCATGAGGCGCTGTGTCTTCCGCTGTGTGCGAGCGTGCAGCCGTCATTTGCCCTTACGTCAACAGATTGAGAATTGTAGAGAATATTTCAGCGTACAGCATAGGTATGGCATGTCTACGCATTTTAAGTAGTGCGTGCAACTCATTTCTGCTTCACTTACGCCGGTGCAAACAGGAAGCGACCTTGTACCTCACAGAATCTCGACTGATTGGTATACTAGTGATGCAGGAATTAACTCCGGTCGTGTTCAGTGCATAGTGCACATAATCAATTTCTCAGGACGCGTGAACTCCGACGAGAACTATCGGCGCCTGCAACAAGAGTTTACTTACGCTGTACTGCGCACAGCAGTAATCCATGCTTGTCGGCTGTCTGTTTCGTGCATTCTGTTGTGAGTCGGTAGAATTTCACTGCTGGCATCAACCCCTTCGTGTGTGCATTGTTGGTTTGGGATTCCACAACACAACAGCAACTACCAGCCTTCCGTAATTGCTGGTTTGGGATACAAAAACACAACAGTAACTACTAGCCTTCCGTAGGGGCGCACTCGCAAACACGAGACGTTTCGCGCGCAGACTACCTGCGCGAGCGCGGCCTAACCGACGCCTGAAGGGAAGTGGCGGAAATGTATACCGGAAATTTCGACCACGTGGGTTCTTTAACGTGCACCTAAATCTAAACGGGCCTCGAGCATTTTCGCCTTCATCTAAAATGCGGCTGCCGCATTTGCTGCTTCATTTGTTGCGCATTTGTTGCTTCAGAATGCGGCCGCCACATCCTCGCCCAAAACCTCACAGAGTGTCAAAGCCTTGACAAACACCGTGACAGTTTTTTTCCATATGCAGACATGATTCGCTGTAAATTACCAACCCAAACTGAAGCGCCCAGGAATGAAATTGTGATAGTAGCACCGGTTTCTTGAATTATGTCAGTGCGAAGCGACGAGAACAAAGGGTGGGTGTCATGATGTGCGCTTAGTGGTCATCGACATAGCATCAAGGAGTTGCGAATTTACGGCGCCGCGCGAGCTTTGTGTGCAATGAAGACGACGGCGACGACGTGCCACGCGGCTTTGGCGCGAGCGCGCCGAGCGTCGCAAGAAAAAAAAAGGAATCTGAAGAAGAAGAAGTCCGCAAGACACGATAATTGCTTTCCTTCAATCACCCGATTCTTGGCCAGTCCACCATAGTGGGTACGAGGCACTTTTGAAGGCAAGCAAGCAAGCAAGCAAGCACGTCAGCGCGGTTCGAGAATGGCTGCTGGGGTGCGGAGATGTACGCGCGTAGGGCCAGAGGGACCCGAGCGTACAAGCCCTTCACCCAACCGCATCGATGTTTCCCCGATGGCCTGGTGTCTACCGGGCACGACTTAAACAGGGACCGTTCGAGGAAGGCTGCTGGGGTGCGGAGGTACGGGCTTGACGGGCTCCTGGACCCGGGCTCACAGAGGCCTCCACCCAGACGCAAAGTGTTTTCCCGGCGACCTGTGGCGTCTCCTGGTTTGCGGATACGGCGCGGCGTTGCGACGACCGGACAGCTGCACGGCTGCACAGAAATACGCGTTTTTGCGCGTATTTCAGTTTTCTAGCGCAAAGAAGCAGCGAACAAGCTATTCCTATGGGAGTAGGTATAGCCTGGTCACACCTGCATTTTCACGTGTATAGCCGTCCTTGACTTGTGAAACGCACTTTGCCCCGACGAGGACGACGACATCTACGCTTAACGGAGATTAACAATTAATGTCTTCTCCGATCGGGCGGGTGGTCTCAATGATGCGTTTTCGAAGACTGGTCCATTCAGTGGCGCGATGAGAGACCGTAGCTCCAAACACCCACTGTACCTGTCGTACTTTCTGTATTTTCCTGAGCTTACTTTACTTTTTGGGGCGAAGCTCCTTAGGGTGTGGGTCTGTCCTTCCTCTGTAGTAGTAGTAGTAGTCGTCGTAGTAGGTAGCCACGTCTACTTTTATGAGAAAAAAAATTCCGAGAGTTGTGGCCGTAGCGGAATCGAACCAGGGACCCCTCGCTTCTGAACGCGTGGCGCTAACCACTACGCCACGAAGCGCACATGGACAGACGCACCACGATGGCAATAAATACCCAACATTCACGAAAGACTGCGCGTTTCTAACGCGTTTGTGCTAGCGCGTTACGGCCCGTGCAAGAAGCTGGTGTAAGACGCTGTGGCCTCTCCGCCTTACCCCCGTATTCATAAACGCTGATGGCGTCGGCAAACGCGGTGCACGTTCCGGCATGTGTAAACGCGGCTGCGTAAGACGCTGTGGCCTCTTCCCCTTAGAGTACTACACGTTTCTAGCGCGTTTGTGCTAGCGTCCCCTTAAGCGGGAGATGGTGCAATTATAATGAAGGGCGCTGTTATAAAATAGGAATGACATCACATATGGCGCGTGTCATTGGTGGAAGTCAATCGTTCGATTTAGTGCGGCGAGACTGGGCGAATTACATGGAATATTCACGGTTTACCGATGATTCCCTCCGGAGCTTCGCCCACTCATCATCATTCACCCCATGGATATGCGGTGTTTTTTTTTTCCGTAATGCCTGCACAAGCGCACGCACACGCGAAGGGGGGGGGGGTCCCATGGCTTTGATATACATGTATAGAGTCTGATTAAACTGCCGCTATTTAATATCGATCACGTCACGTAGAGGAAAGCAGACACTTGCCCCCCCCCCCCCCCCCCCGTTCGGACCGGTGAACCCCCTCCCCCCCCCCCCCCCTCGAAAAAAATTTCTGTCTACGCCCCTGCTTCAGACTACGTCCTATCCCAACCTGGCCCTTTTTCATTCGATCACTCCAGAGGCTTTTAGCTCTACTTCCCCGACTGCGGCAATCTAGTACATATGCTCTGGCGATGCCGCTCGTTACAGGGACCCAATTGCATCACGGAAGAATGGAGCTCTGCCATCCTGAGCTCAGAACTTTCAGGACAAACTTGTACTGTCCAAAGAACCCACGATGCGGCGGTTAGGCTCGGCCTATCCGTCCCCACGTGGCTGCGGCCCGCAGCTCTGCCCTAAGGCAGGGCTTCTCAGGAACTTGTCATTTAAGTTCTTTGTCAGTCTCTCTGTCATTCTTGGCGATAGCTGTGACGGACACTGGCGGTGGCGGCGGCGGACACCACCGCCAACCGACACGGCTATAGGAATGAGCTCGTAACAGCTTCCGCTGTAACAAATACTATCTAATTTACGAATATAAACTTACAATGAACAGAACAATGTCAAGCAATAGAGTTACGAAAGATTAACTAGCTATTCAACAAATATAGAAGCAAATGGTAAACATCGTTGCAACTTCCTCCACGTAAGTGCAGCGGAGGAGACTGTGCACGCACGGAGCAAATAGGTGCATCGCATCCGCCTCCCCTTCCCCCTCCCCTTTATTATTATTATTTTTATTGCCTTGTTGGTTCCCTGGAAGAACTGAGAGTGACATCTGTGCCAGCATTATTTACGGCGAATTCACATGCTCGCCGGTTTTCTTCAATACTCACTCAACCTTCCTTGTTTGTCATACCAAGAGAACTGGAACATCGGGAAGGACTTCATGAGTTTGTAACGTGCCGTACACTGGAACTCTTAATGGGGAGAGGCGGGAGGGGGTCAGTACATCCAGACATCTCGCAGAGGATCCGCGCATGGTTCCAACACCTTCCAGCCATCGTTGTCATGCTGTTGCCGTCATTGCCTCATCATCATTTCACCACGCTCATGATACTGACATATATATTTCGTTGGTTTTTATTCTTCTCTTGTTGTCTTATCTTTTCTGCTCTTACCCCATTCCGCTGTGCAGAGTAGCCAACCGAACACTTAAGCTGGTTAACCTCTCTTGCTTTTCTTTCCCGCACCCTCGCTTCGTCGTAATGTCATCGTTATTCTTCCGATTTCAATCTGTCGCTGCCACTGCGTTGTCGTATCATCATCACGCCGCCATCTTCCAGCCATCACCATTGCCGCGTTGTCACAGAGTCGCCGTCATTTTGTCGTAGTGATTCTCAATTGTCGTCATGCCTTCGTCGTCACGCCGTCGTCGTCGTTGCAGCTTCGCACAACTGAGCACGATGACGTCATGAAGATGACGGTGTGACGATAGTTGCGCAGTAGTGCTGAACGGCGGTGAGAGTTGACGGAGTGATGCTGCCATGGCAGCTTGTGTGGGAGCCGTCACTAAAAGTTGGTTCAAAACGTAATTGTTAGTTATTATAAAATAAAACTTACCTTACGTATACTTCACTGTAAAATACAGTAACATTTTTGCGAGGTGTTTTTTTTTTTTGCCAGTAATCTGTAATTGCTCCCTCTCTCATCGCATATTACCTCCTCCACGTTAGGGGTCACCTAGGAGATTCTACGGTTGCGGCAGTGAAAGGTGGTGGCGTTGTTCAGCAACGCTGCCTGCGTGGGAGCCCCGAACCTACCGTATGAATCCTTGGTATGACCACGGAGTCGGTGATAACGCTGTGGCGGCGACGGGTGTTGAATAGTCTTAAGAACTGGTAACAAACAGGTCCGTAGTACTTGTCAAGCGTGTGAGAAGCCGCTTATAAAGATTCGCTTTCATGTATCAGTTGTTCTCATTTGCAAACATCTGCGACATATTTTTGTCTAATCATTTCTGCGTTCGGGGCTCCACACTATTCTGGTTCACCAGCTTCCATAGCGGAAACACGGTTGAATGGAAGCACGGGTATAACTAACTCATTGCATATTGACCCTCCTCAGGATGCTCAAGAATGACAAATCACACACGGAAAGAAATGCTTTCTTCGAAACATTGTGTATTAGCAGAATTCCGTATTGCAGTGCAATTGTTACACGAACTAGTACGAGCGCGGAAATTTCCATGGAGCCAAATGCTTCCTGACCGCTAATATTCGAGAACTTCAAAAGCCACTGAACTTGCTCTAGGTAGTCTGCCAATTTCGTCGTCATATCTAATTTGCATTACAAACAAAGTTAACATAGAAATCTGCAGAAATTAATTTTAAAGATTCCTTCATATCCTTTAGAATAACAACTGCTGAAGCCAGGCAAATATGCCTGAAAGTATAGGTTTTGAAATAAAACGTCTATCATTATGGTCAGCATAGGAGGTCACTTGCTGAAACAGCATGAAAAGAAGAAAAACACCGCATATCCACGGGGTGAATGATGATGAGTGGGCGAAGCTCCGGAGGGAATCATCGGTAAACCGTGAATCTTCCGTGTAATTCGCCCAGTCTCGCCGCACTAAATCGAACGATTGACTTCCATCAATGACACGCGCCATATGTGACGTCATTCCTATTTTATAACAGCGCCCTTCATTATAATTGCACCATCTCCCGCTTAAGGGGACGCTAGCACAAACGCGTTAGAAACGTGCAGTGCTGTCTAGTAAGGGGGAGAGGCCACAGCGTCTTACGCAGCCGTTTACACATGCCGGAACGTGCACCGCGTTTGCCGACGCCATCACATGACTGCTGAGAGAGTATAACCCCCGTATTCATAAACGCTCCTCGACTTGAACTTGACTTGCCACCGCCTTGGGCACCGCGTTCGAAAGGCGTTGAAGGCGGTGGCAAGTCAAGTTCAAGTCAAGTTCAAGTCAAGTTCAAGTCAAGTTCAAGTCGCCGTTCAGCACTACTGCGCAACTATCGTCACACCGTCATCTTCATGACGTCATCGTGCTCAGTTGTGCGAAGCTGCAATGACGACGACGGCGTGACGACGAAGGCATGACGACAATTGAGAATCACTACGACAAAATGACGGCGACTCTGTGACAACGCGGCAATGGTGATGGCTGGAAGATGGCGGCGTGATGATGATACGACAACGCAGTGGCAGCGACAGATTGAAATCGGAAGAATAACGATGACATTACGACGAAGCGAGGGTGCGGGAAAGAAAAACAAGAGAGGTTAACCAGCTTAAGTGTTCGGTTGGCTACTCTGCACAGGGGAATGGGGTAAGAGCAGAAAAGATAAGACAACAAGATAAGAATAAAAAACCAACGAAATATATATGTCAGTATCATGAGCGTGGTGAAATGATGATGAGGCAATGACGGCAACAGCATGACAATGATGGCTGGAAGGTGTTGGAACCATGCGCGGATCCTCTGCGAGATGTCTGGATGTACTGACCCCCTCCCCCCTCTCCCCATTTAGAGTTCCAGTGTACGGCACGTTACAAACTCATGAAGTCCTTCCCGGTGTTCCAGTTCTCTTGGTATGACAAACAAGGAAGGTTCAGTGAGTATTGAAGAAAACCGGCGAGCATGTGAATTCGCCGTAAATAATGCTGGCACAGATGTCCAACTCAGTTCTTCCAGGGAGCCAACAAGGCAATAAAAATAATAATAATAAAGGGCAGGGGGAAGGGGAGGCGGATGCGATGCACCTATCTGCTCCGTGCGTGCACAGTCTCCTCCGCTGCACTTACGTGGAGGAAGTCGCAACGGTGTTCACCATTTGCTTCTATATTTGTTGAATAGCTAGTTCATCTTTCGTAACTCTATTTGTTGACATTGTTCTGTTCATTGTAAGTTTATATTCGTAAAATAGATAGTATTTGTTAGAGCGGAAGCTGTTACGAGCTCATTCCTATAGCCGTGTCGGTTGGCGGTGGTGTCCGCCGCCGCCGCCGCCAGTGTCCGTCACAGCTATCGCCAAGAATGACAGAGAAACTGACAAAGAACTTAAATGACAAGTTCCTGAGAAGCCCTGCCTTAGGGCAGAGCTGCGGGCCGCAGCCACGTGGGGACGGATAGGCCGAGCCTAACCGCCGCATCGTTGGTTCTTTGGTCAGTACAAGTTTGTCCTGAAAGTTCTGAGCTCTGGATGGCAGAGCTCCATGCTTCCGTGATGCGATTGGGTCCCTGTAACGAGCGGCATCGCCAGAGCATATGTACTAGATTGCCACAGTCGGGGAAGTAGAGCTAAAAGCCTCTGGAGTGATCGAATGAAAAAGGGCCAGGTTGGGATAGGACGTAGTCTGGAGCAGGGGCGTAGACAGAAATGTTTTTCGAGGGGGGGGGGGGGGGGGGGGTTCACCGGTCCGAACGGGGGGGGGGGGGGGTCAAGTGTCTGCTTTCCTCTACGTGACGTGATCGATAATAAATATCGGCAGTTTAAGCAGACTCTATACATGCATATCAAAGCCATGGGACCCCCCCCCCCCTTTCGCGTGTGCGTGCGCTTGTGCAGACATTAAGGAAAAAGTAAAGGAAGCTCAGGAAAATACAGTAAGTACGACAGGTACAGTGGGTGTTTGGAGCAACGGTCTCTCATTGCGCCACTGAATGGACCAGTCTTCGAAAACGCATCATTGAGACCACCCGCCCGATCGGAGAAGACATTAATTGTTAATCTCCGTTAAGCGTAGATGTCGTCGTCCTCGTCGGGGCAAAGTGCGTTTCACAAGTCAAGGACGGCTATACACGTGAAAATGCAGGTGTGACCAGGCTATACCTACTCCCATAGGAATAGCTTGTTCGCTGCGTCTTTGCGCTAAAAAACTGAAATACCCGCAAAAACGCGTAATGCTTTTTTCTTTCAAAGCTTTCGTCGCCCTGCTCCCTCATACGAGAGAGTTGCATTTCCTGCGGCTAGTGCATGAGGCGCTGTGTCTTCCGCTGTGTGCGAGCGTGCAGCCGTCATTTGCCCTTACGTCAACAGATTGAGAATTGTAGAGAATATTTCAGCGTACAGCATAGGTATGGCATGTCTACGCATTTTAAGTAGTGCGTGCAACTCATTTCTGCTTCACTTACGCCGGTGCAAACAGGAAGCGACCTTGTACCTCACAGAATCTCGACTGATTGGTATACTAGTGATGCAGGAATTAACTCCGGTCGTGTTCAGTGCATAGTGCACATAATCAATTTCTCAGGACGCGTGAACTCCGACGAGAACTATCGGCGCCTGCAACAAGAGTTTACTTACGCTGTACTGCGCACAGCAGTAATCCATGCTTGTCGGCTGTCTGTTTCGTGCATTCTGTTGTGAGTCGGTAGAATTTCACTGCTGGCATCAACCCCTTCGTGTGTGCATTGTTGGTTTGGGATTCCACAACACAACAGCAACTACCAGCCTTCCGTAATTGCTGGTTTGGGATACAAAAACACAACAGTAACTACTAGCCTTCCGTAGGGGCGCACTCGCAAACACGAGACGTTTCGCGCGCAGACTACCTGCGCGAGCGCGGCCTAACCGACGCCTGAAGGGAAGTGGCGGAAATGTATACCGGAAATTTCGACCACGTGGGTTCTTTAACGTGCACCTAAATCTAAACGGGCCTCGAGCATTTTCGCCTTCATCTAAAATGCGGCTGCCGCATTTGCTGCTTCATTTGTTGCGCATTTGTTGCTTCAGAATGCGGCCGCCACATCCTCGCCCAAAACCTCACAGAGTGTCAAAGCCTTGACAAACACCGTGACAGTTTTTTCCATATGCAGACATGATTCGCTGTAAATTACCAACCCCAACTGAAGCGCCCAGGAATGAAATTGTGATAGTAGCACCGGTTTCTTGAATTATGTCAGTGCGAAGCGACGAGAACAAAGGGTGGGTGTCATGACGTGCGCTTAGTGGTCATCGACAGAGCATCAAGGAGTTGCGAATTTACGGCGCCGCGCGAGCTTTGTGTGCAATGAAGACGACGGCGACGACGTGCCACGCGGCTTTGGCGCGAGCGCGCCGAGCGTCGCAAGAAAAAAAAAGGAATCTGAAGAAGAAGAAGTCCGCAAGACACGATAATTGCTTTCCTTCAATCACCCGATTCTTGGCCAGTCCACCATAGTGGGTACGAGGCACTTTTGAAGGCAAGCAAGCAAGCAAGCAAGCACGTCAGCGCGGTTCGAGAATGGCTGCTGGGGTGCGGAGATGTACGCGCGTAGGGCCAGAGGGACCCGAGCGTACAAGCCCTTCACCCAACCGCATCGATGTTTCCCCGATGGCCTGGTGTCTACCGGGCACGACTTAAACAGGGACCGTTCGAGGAAGGCTGCTGGGGTGCGGAGGTACGGGCTTGACGGGCTCCTGGACCCGGGCTCACAGAGGCCTCCACCCAGACGCAAAGTGTTTTCCCGGCGACCTGTGGCGTCTCCTGGTTTGCGGATACGGCGCGGCGTTGCGACGACCGGACAGCTGCACGGCTGCACAGAAATACGCGTTTTTGCGCGTATTTCAGTTTTCAGCGCCAAAGAAGCAAGC
>NW_023605839.1:0-60001 GCF_013339745.2 Dermacentor silvarum
GGTAGTAATACGGTGTCCCGCAAATTTCGCGGCTCTCAGTGGATCCGCGACCCCTAATACGTTTGTACGTGCGTGTATTGCATATGCTGACTGAGACAGGTCGAGCACGGAGGAGGGGCGCCACTATCGCCTGAAAGAAACTTTTTTTCCCCCTCTTTTGGGGGCAACCCCCGCACAGGGGTCCTCTCCGATTTGTGAACAGTGTGACTGCGTCTGACACAATTTAGTTAACTCATGCTCGGGCCTTCTTTGCCAAGTCCGCCCGGATGCGCACTGTCGCTCGACCTTCTCCCCTTGTCGGTACTCCCTCCTCCTCCAACTGCAGTCCCCGGCCTGTGTCCCATCAGCTGGCTCCCCGTCGTTCTCCTTCCTATAACTTCGTCACCGTGCGTTTGCGCAATCTCTCTTCGGGGGTGTCACGCTTCGTTTCGGACGGCCGCCCGCTCGCGCCAGCGTCGTGTTCTGGCTTATTTGGACACGCTCCATTAGCCTGACACTTTGTGGGGTGAGGCGGCAAAGACGGGACACGCGCAAGAAAGTAGAAACAACGCGGAAGTGGACTGACAGATGAAAAGAAGCGGAGATTTGGGGTAAAAATAAAAAGTGCCGAAATGCGTCCAAACCACGCTGTGTTGCTTTCCTAAGCAGTGACTTTCCCAAGGTAATTCGGTGGAATTGAAGTAACTAGAGAGAGGGCTGCATTACTGACGCATCTCGAACGGGAGTGCGCGTTCTTTAATGTGTGCTGTAACAACATACGTATAAGACTTTCAAAAGGCACCTAAATTTTTTGTCATATGCACACGTAGAGCGGATTATGAATCAAAGCTCTAACCTGAAATTGCCTGCATGACTTTGCCGTCCTCACTTTGCATATTTTTACGACGTATCACGGAAACCCCAAGTTTCTGTGTGGACTCCTATTGAACACTGCAGCTAATCAAAAAGCGTCGATCACCCGTACGCCCCGGGGCAAAACACACGTATAGCAACGTATTGAATTGGCTACCGCCTCTCAAACGTTCAGTTTCTTCTTATTGATAATGCCAGCAACAAACTGAAGAGTTGAATTCCTGTCCGCGCACATCGTGAAATGTATAATCGCATAAGTTAAACTTTTTCTTCATATTGAATGGGCCGACTATAGTACTTTTAGCGTGAGTTTACGTGTTCTTTCCACGTGATGTTGCTCTGTTCACTTTTTCTCTGCATGCTTACATCTACCGCAGTCATTCATTATCCAAGCAAAAAAAAAAAGAAGAACATTAATGTGCGTGTGGTAGCGCTGAATCTCTAGCGATAACTGTTTTACTATCGATAGCCAGCTGACAATATACGTTAAGTGTATTCTGCCGCAGAGCTTTGAGTAATGTCAGATCAGGTGCGCGTATCAGCAAGCTAAATGTTGGTACTGCAGCTGTTAAATTGTTAGTAGCATAATTTTGGGCAACGAAAAAAATATAGTGAAACCGTCTCGCTGCCCTCTGCACAGGATAATATCACGTAACGTAGGCTGAAAGGAATGATTGTTAACGCGATAGCGTTAAGGGCCCCGTGTCGCAGAAAATCCGGCGTAAGCGTCGGCATCGATGTCGGCATCCGTGGCGGAAAAAAATCATCCGCAACCACCGCATCCGCAAGGTGTTAGTGCAGGAGAAAATCATTCCGAACCACCCCGACCACGCAGGCCTTCGTTGTGGTGCAAGGTGTTAGTGAACAAAAATTGAATTTCTCACAGTGAAATCCGTTCGAAAAATGGTAAAGTACAACTTAAGCACAAACTACATACATGGTGGCATCGGACTGTTATTTCAATGTACGAGAAAACATAATTCTGTTACTAGGAAACTCAACACAAACCTCTTTTTCCAGCATTTCTACCATAAAAACATCGGCTCACTGGGGTAGTCTACTTGCGAAAATCTTATCCAGATGGCGCTGGCATCTTCGGCAGGTCAAATTCGGACTTACCCTGCCAAATACGTTTGGGACACGCGCGCGCGTCGGGGCAATAGCCAAATAATTAATAAAATAATGAAAAAAGGTCTTACGGCCTTAACATTATATAAGACTACTTATGTAATGTCAAATTATACAAGACGACATTATAAGACGACTTCATAAGACGACTTATATTGCCCCTGGAAGAACGTCTTCCCCAGCAATGTGTTTCTGCTTAAAAGTGAAGCCGACTTTAAGGGGTTTGGTGTAAGCTTGATCTTTGTAAGCTGGCTTTCCCACGTTCGGTGTAGCAGTGAATGAAGCCTACTTGCCTGTTGCGAACGATGCGATGCGAACGGGTCCCGATAACGCTATCGCGTTCTCCTCTTAAAGACGAAGCTTAAGCGTCCTCCAATTTTTATGGGCTTAATATGGCTGGCGTTCAGCGATTTCGGTTCCCGTGCGCGTTGCTTTTACTGATCCCTATACATTAATTGCTGAAGAATTGCGAAAGATGTAGTTTATATATCTTAATTCTCCAATAGTTTTCATTCACCGTGCAAGCTTGGTGATTGTCACAAAAGAGCGCGTAATCCAAGCGCGCGCCGCGTGTCACGCAAGCCAGCGAAAGAACACGCCGGCCCCGCGGCAACTTCAACAGAGGGGGAGAGCGCATGCGCCTCAAGCACTCTTTATTCTTACACCGTGGCCTCAAGCAACAACGCTAACAACGGCGCCGAAACGTCTGGAAGAGACTCGACGAACCGACGTTAACCGGAGAGAGAGAGAGAGAGAGAGAGAGAGAGAGCACACGCGCGCGCCGAGACACCTTCTCACCCGGCGAGTCGACAGACATTACTACCGCGTGAGCATACACCAACAGGATGAGTCATCACCCCCCCCCCCCTCGAGAAGGCTCCGACAGCGGCGGTCGAAGGTACGAGAAAAGAGTAGAAGCTTCCCAAGCTTTGGCAATGCTACGAGATCACGACACCGATAAGAATGTTCGAGAACGCCTGTGGAAGCTATATAACCGCCATGCGAGAATCGTTTAGAGGAATCCAGGAATTCAGGAATTCGGGAGTTCGAGAGTTCAGTCCGCACCGGTGAAGTGATGTAACGTGAAGACCGAGCGTCTGCGGAAAAAGGAGATTCCCCGGCAGGCTAGTCGACGAGTTCATCGAGCGTCTGCATTTCCGGAAGAAGTTCTTTCTTCGAGATTTGCTCGAGCTACGCCGAGATCGTCTGACTCCAAGACCAACCAGCACGGTGAATACGATTGGACACTTAGTGTTCCTTTCATTTTGTACTTTACGTGTTGGACTCTTAGGGCTTGTCGTGAATTATTTTCTTGTGTTTGTTAATACCCATCTGATTTGTATTGTGTTGTGTCTTGCCTAAGTGTGCAAGTGTGTGTGTAACTGCCTTGTGTGAAGAATATATTTTGTTGTGTTTTTGACAACTCTGGGCTCTGACTCGGTCTTTGGACAGCAACCGGCGTTCGCTGGCGAACCAGAGGACCCACTCCTAATTGTCCTTGCTTTCGTGGGATTATTTTCGGAAGCTGATAAGTCGGCTTTGGAATTTGGTCCAGCGTCTGCGCCTCGTTCACCGGGGTCTGTGACAGTGATGAGCTTTTATTTGAATGGGAATTAAAATTGTTGTCTCGCGGTACGAATCGCATCACATTTCCTGAACATATGACGAAGTCGCAGAAACGGGCCATATACCGTGCAAGGCTCCTTAAACCGCGATTCATTGCAAGTGCATGAACGCGTGTCACGCACAGAACATCAACGTCCAGTACAGCACTTCCATAGCTATTTTCGCAATCCGTGCGCAGAACCATTGTCCTTCAGCGTTCGTGAGCATGGTACCGACAGGCTGCTATTGACCCCTTTAGCGGTGATCCCGTGGGCGCTGCCATGTTTGATCACATGGTGATGCGTCCATTGTTTGCCTCAGCTGCCTCCGTTGCCTCTGTGTTTACAATGGATGTTTATGACGCCGGTACGGCTCAGGAAACCTCTATTTCTGGAGATATCATAGACGCTGACCGGGTGTACGACACGAAGCTTTGGCCACAGCTTCAGAGAGCATGCAAAAGCGCTTCCGGAGCTGATTAAGGTTTGTCCAAACGGCGCTAGCAGCGTATATGGTTCGGGTTCTAAAAGTGAGGCTAAACATGTATTTCAATTCATCCAAACTTCTCGCTTATGAATTGACCCAGGATTAGTGTGCTGTGCTCTTCGTTCTTTATTTGGCAAATACTTTGAAGCAGCGGCTTGTCACGTTTCTGACTCACTGAAGTTCGTCGGCGTGGTCACTATCTGATCATTTACTGCCTAATTTCTCGCGGGTGTTCTCAGTTGCAATATATTTGTTCTTGCTGGACACAAGGCTTTGAACGTAGCTATTCTTCACTTTGTAATAGCTTCTAGCAAAGATCTATTATCACACGTAAATATCTTACTCCATTGGGCCTTCACGAAATATTCAGATTCGATTATTCGTGTGCTGTGGGTGTAGTCGCTGTCACCGATGCTTTGGCACATTGATTCAAGTGTGCGCCCATTCACATATTTTTAATACGTTGGCGATAGACTGTGCGGAAGTTTGCGTGCTAGTTGAGGTAGATCTAGGTAGATGACGTGCTCGAAACTTACTATGCCAGGTAGCGGCGCTACTCCCTTTGTCATTTTTTATCAAATGGTACTCACTCTTGCCGACTTTCCGGGGTTGAAGTCTTTCCTTTGGAGGTTAACGATACAACGCTGGCGGATGAGTGAATTTTCTTATCCATGACGGAAGTCGTGCATCGAAAAGGGCCGGCAACGCAGGCTGTCGTATGTAGCAATGGTCTGGGAATTTGGTCACACCTATTCATTTCAATCCTTCAGTCACTGTTTTTGCAGCCAACTAGTACTGCATACGTCTTCAATTCACCGCTCCACATTTTGCAGCATAAATTGAGCACAGTGCGTGAGCGAAAACTCTGTTGCATATCCTACAGCTGATCGCAAAGAAACAGGGCAGAAGTAGTAATGGTTTCGTATTCGTGCGCTTTCGCTGAGGCAACGGGCGGCGCGCCGCCGAAAGCGCCATCTCGTTTCTCGAGAACAAACTTCTCCGCGAAGAAGGTCAGTAGGAGAAGCTCCATCGCGCCGAGCTAAAGCAGGATACCAGACAAAACGTCTGCAGTGTTAAAGAAGCTCACGCCATGGAGCCAAGAGCGAGATACATATAAAAGGAATGACCGAAGTGTTAAAGAATTGTATCTAGGTTTGTTTTTAATGCACTGGGGAATGGCAAAAGTGGTACAAAAATGAAGTAAAATAAATTACAGAAGGAAAGAACGATTTTTTGATGCTTTGGCTTTTCATTTGATTCTTTATTTCAAGAAAACGTAAATTCTTATTGTCGTTACTCTTTTATCTTTAATTTTTATGTTGTATTTTCTAAATTCGGGCCTGTAAACTTCCAGTGGCCATATTACATTAGTGGTGGAGACTGGGTAAGCCTTAATATTATTTCCTTAACATAACTTATATCCTAGCCTGCTGATACAGGCCCGGTAATCTTTCACTGACTCGGGAGCTCCTGCTGACATCCGAAACCTTCCTTCGTTCAACCTAAGCCCAGCGAAACTCAATTTCGTGTGAACGTCTTTTTACCATGACTGGCATAAAGAGTCATGAAAGGCTTCTGCACGCACGACACGCAAGAAGGAGGTCTCTTCGTGGCCGTGTAGAATTGGCGAACCTACTGTGCCTGCGCATCTTGATTCCGCATCCTTTCCAGACAAGGGAAAAGGTGCTCGCTACACCGCAAGTGCTACGCATATGCGCGACGAAGACTGGCTGTAACACCCCGTTCCATCGCAGCGCAAACGTACAACCAAAGCACGCTTTCTGCGCTGCTACCGTTTTACCGCGTCACAATCGCTCTCGCTGCACAAGCGCTGGTGCATCCGAGGGCCCTCGCGCCGGTGTCACCACCACAGCAGCCGGTCGGGCCCGCAGGCGCCTGGCGCGACAGTCGATTAAGCGGAAGCGACTTTCTTTCGGCGAGGCGCCCCCCTCCACCCGCCCGTCAGCGGGACCCGCGGTCCGACACCCAATTAAGCCGTCAAGGCCAAGCCGTCCGATCCCGGACCGCGATGGCGTCCGCGCCACCCACACCCGCCGAACCTCATCGTCGACGAGCGTCCCCTCTTATCAACCGGCCTGCTCGCGCGCGCGTGCCTCGTTCTCTCTTCATTTCCATTTTTAATCTACGGCTTAGCGTCCACTTATGAAGTGCGCCGGCGAGACACTACCCTCCCTCCCTCTCGCCACCGGCATGCGAGCGGGCAACCCCCTACGCAGAGGCACGCGCCGAACCGCTTTTGCGGCCGACAGCTCGAGCGAGCAGCCACTATGCGGAGGCGCGCGCACACGCTATGGAGGAGGGGGATGGGAGGGAGCCAGATTAAAAGCGGGCTCCCCTCACCTTCTGCTTGCATCCGTCGCTTCCCCAATTTCCTCTCTTCTCTCCGCATTGTTTCGGGCAGCCTGCTCCGTTCCCGAAACCCCGTTGCGAGTCGCGTCCTCCTTTCCCCCGCATCCCTAGCTCTCGCGGCCCGCAAGACTGCCAGCATGCCGCGGGAGCAACTCCGGGCGCTCGCAGCGTTATATTTATGAATCGAGGTAAAACCCCAGATGGCCGAGTCAGTGCCTATAGTCCTTAACGCTCCGAGCGTTCTGGGTTCTCCTTTTCCTGCTTCCATCTCGACGCTGCTCCCGCACCTCTGCCGACGTGTCCGCGTGCACGTAGTCCCCCTACAGCCCTCCCTATCTCTCTTTCCCACATCTCCACCACCGAGCACTATATTCCGCTGCGCTCGCGGCTTCCGTGGCTCCAGCAGCAGCATCAGCCGTATCTCTCCCGCGGGCGCCTTCCCCGTCTCTCTCTTATTTCATCCCTCTGCTTTCCGCGGCAAACCATAATCAGCGACTGCCGGTTCTGATTTGGTTCTCGCGGTGGGCGCTCTGCCTCGTCCCCAATACTTGGCGCCTCCCCCCCCCCCTCCCCTATTCTACCCCGACAGCGTTCCTCGCCACCCGCGCAGTTTTCTTTTCTCAGTATTTTCGGTGCTCGGAATATAGAGCGTTCAACACTCGTGCAATAACCTCGACCCTTCCTCCCGCGTTTTCTTTATTCATTTCCCCAATTTTTCCCCCGACGCGCACCCCGCCGCCACGCGCTTTTCCCCGCTCTTCCGTCTCCTCCCCGCCGATGCAGAACGTGTGGCGGTCGGTCTCCCTCGATTTGAACGCGTCGGCTGACTGAGCTGATAAAATTTCCCTTCTGGGTCAGAGGACACACCTTGATTCCCTTAGTTGCTGATGCGGGTGTGAATCCTTTTCTCTTAGTGAGTCCTATTTGGCCCTCTTTCTCCCCCCCCCCTCCCCCATTCCCCTTGATGTCCTTTAGGCCATTCTTCCGCCCTTGTCTTTTGTTCTTCGCTCGTTCACGCGTCGTCGCCTGCTGGCGGCTAGGTTCCAGTGATCCCTGCGACACCGCGGATCGTTCTCTCCTCTTGCGGTTGGACGGTGATCGTGCCCACGATGCGGTGTCAGCGGCCCTCCCCATCACGTGTTGTGATACGTATTTATTTGCGCCCTTCCCTCCTCCACAGTTCGTGCGGCATCGCGCCGAGCTACCACCCTGTGTCACGCACACACATACAGCCCGTCAGCGTCACTTGGATGATCTGCGAGTGTAGGTTTAATAAGGTGGACACCGTAGAGCGTAGAAATGCCCAAGAGTACGCTCAACCGCCCGCTGATTGTATCTTTATCGCTTCATTCGCATCGCTCTGCGATTTCATTTTCTTTCGTGCAGCGCTATCAGCTTATTCTATCGACGCACATGAGACATCTGACTCCTGCGGTACTGGCGCACGGAACCATGTGCCTTGTTTTTTTAGGAATTTAGAACCATGCCGTTGTGTTTCCTGGCAGCCGATTGAATATATCTAGACAATTTATCTTTTGCTGACCACTTTGTGAGTTGGAACGAGATAGATCACACAACAACGGTTTTGATGTCAACGGCTGTCTTTCCTCGGGTTACCATTCATTAAACAGCACCGGCATCTCGTTTAGTATAATGACTATAAGTGATTCGAGTTGGACCGTTGACGGCAGAAACCAAAAAGAGATACTGCGGGTCAGGGCCTTATCTGAAAGCAGATATAGTTGAAAATTGTCTCTATTGCGTCGTGAACTGAGGTTGTCCTTTCGCACATTCTTTTTTTTTTTTTAGTTAGGGGCTCTGCCACCACTGAGCAAAAAAAGGTTGTGCATTTGGTTTCGAGCTCCAGTGATTGCTTTCATATATGGGGGCTGAATGCGAAACTCTCAATTTACGCAGATTTCATCATCATCATCAGCCTATATTTATGTCCACTGCAGGACAATGACCTCCAATTATCTCTGATCTCCAATTACCCCTGTCTTGCGCTAGCTGATTCTAACTTGCGCCTGCAAATTTCCTAACTTCATCACCCCATCTAGTTTTCTGCCGTTCTCGACTGCGCTTCCCTTCTCTTGGTATCCATTCTGTAACTCTAATGGTCCACCGATTAGCCACCCTACGCATCACCTCCCTCATGACTCTTACGCAGATGTTAAACACATAATTAAAGCAAAACCACGTATTGTCCAAGTTATTACTGTAGGCTCTCCATTACAACCTTCCTCTTTTGCAGTGGCAACTTCTAGACATAAAGCACCACTTATTGAAAACGTGGTTTAACACAGTTTGTCCATTACACGTGCATTGTAATGGGATGACACAATTTAGACAGGTACATGAAAAACTCCCGATACAGCTTTCTATTGCTCAATAGTTGCTACATAAAAGTGTTTTTCCATTCGTGAAATACACGCAAACGACCTCGAGCGGCCAGTAGCGCGGCAGTATTTCGTGTATTCGCGGGCTTCTTTCAGGCTCGGAAAAACACTTTTATGTAGCAAGTATTGAGCAACAGAAAGATGTGTCGGGAGTTTTTCATGTTGCTCTGCAATATTCTCGTTTACATTTTTCGTTTAATTATTATATTTGAGACGTTGATTATTTAAGACTAATTACGTAATTAGGTGTAATGCAAGAAATAATGAGAGTATCTCCAAGCCACGGCAAACAACATCACGTTGGTTCTGTACCAGCTGCGTGGCATTTGCATATTTTGATATCTTGCAGCATGATAGTTGGGGCACCCTGTTTACATATTTACCTAATGTATCCGCTAGTACGATACAATGTTTCCCGCGCTTCCTTTATTATTATTATTATTATTATTATTATTATTATTATTATTATTATTATTATTATTATTATTATTATTATTATTATTATTATTATTATTATTATTATTGGCAGAAGTCCAAGCAGTCGCGGATTGTTTTGCAGCCCATTTCTCTTCCTTATATAAAGATGTAGGTTTCAACGCTGGTGTCAGTAAGCAGCACACGACAGTTCCTACATCTAGTGTGGTGTTGTTTGATGAAAAGCTTGTCCACGAATGCCTTAAGTGCTTGAAACCTTCCCTATCCTGCGGCCCTGATGGCATCCCCTCCGCAATTCTAAAAGCTTACGGCAGTATATTTGCTCCAGTATTGACATCTATATTTAATAACTCTTTGACTACTTCCACTTTCCCTCACATGTGGAAAACTGCTCGTGTTTTTCCTGTATTTAAGTCTGGCTGTAAAACCGATGTCTCAAATTATCGCCCAATTTCTCTTCTCTGTGCTACGTCCAAGATTTTTGAGCTTGCTCTTCACAACATATTGTCTTTTACTGTGAAGAACTCGCTCATTCCGAATCAGCATGGATTTCTGACCGGCCGCTCCACTATCACAAATCTCACAAGTTTCATGACACAGATCTCCACGCCGGTACTTCAAAGGGGGCAAGTTGACACCATTTATTGTGATCTCAGCAAGGCTTTTGATGTAGTCAGCCACTCGCTGCTTCTGATGAAGATTACGCACTTTGATATTGACTCGTCAGTTGTGAACCTCTTGCGCAGTTATCTTCTTGATAGATCGTGTTATGTTAACGTCAATGGTCAAACGTCTTCTTCTTACATGGCAACTAGCGGCGTCCCTCAAGGGTCAGTATTAGGACCACTCCTTTTTTTAATTTTTATTAATGACGTTCTTTCTGTTATTCGGAACTCTTCTTTCCTTCTATATGCCGATGACATCAAGATTTTTAAGAAAATTCACACTGTTGATGACTGTCGCGCCCTGCAGTCTGACCTGTTTTCCTTTTCTAAATGGTGCAAGGATAATAAGCTTACCTTGAATGCTGCTAAAACCAAAGTCATGACTTTCACACGCAAAACAGCAAGTATTTCTTTTTCTTATTCTGTAGATTCTGTGCCGTTGTGTAAGTTCTGCGAGATCAATGATCTTGGTGTACTTTTTGATGCAACCTTACACTTTTCGGCGCACATTAAACGTGTTGCAATGCGGGGTATGCGCTCTCTAGGTTTTGTATGCAGACTATCGAGGGAATTCAAGTCTCCTACTCCATTCCGCAAATTGTACACAACCATCTGTCTTCCTCAACTCGAATATGCGTCGGTCGTCTGGAATGGCTCTTCTAGATCCAACAGTGACATTATAGATCGTGTCCAGAAAAAGTTTCTAAGCATATATAATCACCGCTTTGCAAACCTGGACATTGCACCCTGTACTAGCACTGTTGGATTGTTGTCGTTGCCCTCCCTTCGCGACCGACGTAATCGCGCTGACCTCCTGTTTCTCTTCAAACTCATTCACGGTAACCTCACGTGTCCCGAACTTCTCAGCTGTGTCATGTTTCGTATCCCACGCAAGATCACCAGAGAACATAGACCTTTCCTTGTTCCTGCCTGTCATCACGTACACTCAACCGTCCACAGGATACAGAGTCTTTACAACGCTTACTTTCGTGATCTTGATATCTTTCATAACTCCTTGTCATCGTTCTCTTCCGAGCTTTGCCTTGTGTTATAATTTCATGCATTGTTCAAGTGCCCTTCTCCTCCTTTTTCTTTTGTATTTACTTTGCGCTTTGTTCTCGGTACTCTCTTCTTTTCACAATTTTTATTTTTAATCATTTTTTAATGATATTCCCATGCAGTGTTTTGTTTTTGGTTTGTAATGTATGTGTGCGCCAGCACTCAGACCTTAGGGTTGTTCCTGGGCACGTTAAATAAACATGATTATTAAACATGATTATTATTATTATTATTTAAAACGCTGGTGTCAGTCAGCAGCACACGACGGTTACTACATCTAGTGCGGTGTTGTTTGATGAAGAGCTTGTCCACGAATCCCTTAAGCGCTTGAAGCCTTCCCTATCCTGCGGCCTTGACGGCATCCCCTCCGCAATTCTAAAAGCTTACGGCAATATATTTGCTCCAGTATTGACATCTATATTTAATAACTCTTTGACTACTTCCACTTTCCCTCACATGTGGAAAACTGCTCGTGTTTTTTCTGTATTTAAGTCTGGATGTAAATCAGACGTGTTGAATTATCGCCCAATTTCTCTTCTCTGTGCTACGTCCAAGATTTTTGAGCTTGCTCTTCACAACATATTGTCTTTTACTGTAAAGAACTCGCTCATTCCGAATCAGCATGGATTTCTCACCGGCCGCTCCACTATCACAAATCTCGCAATCACCGCTTTGCTAACACGACTCTGGGTCCTGCTCTAGCACTGTTGTATTATTGCCATTGCCCTTACTTCGCTGCCGACGTAATCGCGCTGACCTGCTTTTCCTTTTCAAACTCCTTCACGGTATCCTCATGTGTCCCGAACTCCTTAGTTGTATCACATTTCGTATTCCGCGCAAGATCACCAAAGAACACAGACCTTTCCATGTTGCTGCCTGTCACCACCAACACTCAACCGTCCATAGAATACAGTCTTTATAACGCCCACTTTTGATATTTTTCCCAACTCTCTGCCTTTGTTCTGCTCTCAACTTTCCGTTGTTGTGTCTTAGTATCACATATTGTTCAACTTCCCTTTTCCTCCTTTTTATTACGTATGCATATTGCGCCTTCGGTTGCATGTATGCACACTTTCTTGTCAAGATTGTTAATTTATTCATTGTTTTTTTTTACTGATATTCCCCTGCGGTATTTGGTGATATTGTCCCCTGCTGATATTTTTCACAACTCTATGTCTTTGTTCTGCTCTGAGCTTTCCGTTGTTGCGTCTTAGTTTCACATATTTTTCAACTTCCCTTCTCCTTTTTATTATTTATGCATTTCCGCCTTTGGTTACATGTATGTACACTTTTGTTTTCAAGATTGTTATTTTTTATGCATTGTTTTTTTTTTCACTGATACTCCCCTGCTGTATTTCTTTTTCTGTGTATACGTGCGCCAGCACCTAGACCATGTGCGGTTGTTCCTGGGCACGATAAATAAATGATTGATTGATTATTATTATCGGCGTCGCACTCTGCAGTCTGCCATGTTTTCTTTTTCTAAATGGTGCACAGATAATAACCTCACCTTGAGGAGGAGGAGGAGGAAAAAGAAGAACGGAAAGGCAGGGAGGGCAACCAGACGCACGTCCGGTTTGCTACCCTACACGGGGGAAGGAGTTTAAAGGGATGAAAATAAAGAAAGGAGAGAGGGAAGAAAGTACTCTCAGTAGGAACACGTGCAGTTGTCCAACACTTCACAATCGGTCACTGAGGCCAGTCGACTTCATGAGCTGTAAAAATGGCCGCGTCGCTTTGTAAGCCTGCGACGCATGGGGCCACGGTCCAAGATACTTTGTCTCTGAAAAAGGTCTCCTGTCTAATCGGTTACACACTCCGGAGAATGTCGCGTTCGGTCTCATAAAAATGACAAAAACACAGCACGTGTTCCACCGTCTCCTCACAATTGCACGAGTCACAGATTGGCTTTTTTTTTACAGATTGGTGTGTCGGACATGCCCAGAAGGAATGAGTACGCTTTCGTAAAAGCCACCCTTAACCAGAGGTGGCAAAGTAAAGTTGCATCACGGCGGGGGAAGTTCTATGGAATTTGTAGCCTCAGTGTAGGATCCAGCCGGTGGAGATGACAGTTCATAAAGATCAGGCTGCTCCATGAAGTTTCTGTCCCGGTTTGAGCGACTAAACGAAGGCCACTCGCAGCGTCTGTCCTTGATAAGAGTATAGGAACAGTCAGGGTTTCCTTATGGGCTGACCGGGCGGCATCATCAGCAAGGTCATTACCGACGATGCCACAGTGCCCCGGCCGCCATTGAAAGAGGATGTCATGTCCGTTCATGAGGGCTTGATGGAGAACCTCTCTGGTCTCAAACAAAAGTTGTTCATGTGTCTTGTGTCGTAATGCTGACTGCAGACTGAAGGGTTGCCTTGGAGTCACAAAAAATGACCCACTTTCGAGGTTGTGTTTCTACGATGTAATTAACAGCAGCACGTATGGTGGCAAGTTCTGTTGCCGTAGAGGTCGTTATGTGGGACCCTTTGAACTTCCTTGTGACTTGTAAGGCCGGGATGATAAAAGCGCCTGTGGCTGAGAAAGATCCATTGGTGTAAACCTGCGTTCTTAGTTCATATGCATCGTTCAGCAATGACATTGTCAACTGTCGTAGAGCTACCGTGGAATGACGGAGCTTCTTCGTAATTCCCGGAATCGCGAGGTGTACTTGTGGCTGTCGTAGACACCACGGGGGTGACCGTGGTCTTGCTGCTGGTGTAAAGCCCGATGCAAGGCAGCCTCGGTGTGTCGCGACAAGTTTCGAAAACGTGGCCTGAGGTCTTTGTGCCAGCGAAGCAGCAATGTGATGACTGGGTACGCGACACAGGTGTCGAATGTGTGCTCTGACGTTGTCAACCGTGATGTATGTTGGAATCAAGTAGTCTCTAGCTATCACGATTGTTGCATGAGTCGAGGCGCATCGTGGAAGTCCACGACATGTCCGCAGAGCCTGGCCTTGCAAATTTTGGAGGGTACGAATATTTGTTTTGCATGTGTTCGCCTAAACCGGCAAGCTGTATCGTAAAAAGCCCAGAAGCAGTGTTCTGTACAGCTGCAGCATGGACCGTACCTACGTTCCCCAAGTATTTCCACACAGGAACTTCATTATATGTATAAGCGAAATTAGCCTCCGCTTCAGGTAGATGCAGTGGGGGCTCCATGAAAGGTTCCTGTCAATAATCACACCTAAGAAGCGGTGAAACCTCTGGTATGTAATAGCCTGGTCATTGAGAGAAACAGGGTATGGTGTCATGGGTTTGCACGTAAACGCAATGAGCGCACCTTATTCGATGGACACAGTAAGGCCTTCTTTTTAGAGATACGAACAAGTTAGGGTGGCTGCCCGCGGAATTCTTGCGCGCACTTGTAGACGAGTCACCGCAAAAGACCAAAGACAAATATCGTCGGCGTAGATTGACAGGTGTATTATCTTGGGTAATAGCTCAGCAAGGCCAATCATAGCTAGGGTAAAGAGAATAGGGCTCAATACGCCGCCCTGTGGGACGCCGCCGTAGGTATAACAGTTGGCAGAGGGGCCATTTTCGGTCTGCACAAAGAAGGACCTTCTGGTCAAATAGTCTCTGATCCATTGAAACACACGGCCACCGATCCCAACAGCCTCTAATGAGTCAAGGATCGCTTCATGTGTGACATTATCATGCGCCCCTTTCACATCAAGAAAGAGCGCCACTGATATGCGCTTGAGGCATTTTTGTTGCTGTGTGTACGTTGTCATGGTCGATAACACTGTCTATTGAAGACTTGTCTCGCCGAAAGCCTATCATTGAGTCAGGGTATATATTGTGGCGTTCAAGGTACCATTCTAGGTGTGTAAGGATCATCTTTTCTATTACTTTTCTTATGCAACTTGCCAGGGCAATCGGGCGATATGAAATCAGGTCTATAAGGCGACTTTCCTGGTTTTAGTAGTGGTACAAGCCGACTTATTTTCCATTACTGAGAAACAATTCCGTCATGCCATGAGCGGTTGCAGTAATTCAACAGCTCTTTCCTGGCCTCTCGTCGAGGATTGGCAAGAGCTGCATAGGTGATGCCGTCAGGCCCTGGTGAAGATGAACGTCGAGAAGTAGCCAAAGATGCGTCAAGTTCTTCCATAGTAAATGGAAGTTCCATAACCTCATCTTGAATGCTGCTAAGACCAAAGTCATGTCTTTTACACGCAAAACAGCAACTATTTCTTGTTATTATTTGGTAGATTCGGTACCATTGTGTTAGGTCTGGGAGACCAATGATCAGCGTACGTTTTGATGCAACCTTACACATTTCAGCTCAGACTAAACGCGTTGCAATACGGAGTATGCGCTCTCTTGGCTCTGTTTTCAGACTATCGAGAGAATTCAATTCTCCTACACCGTTCCGCAAGTTGTACATAACAATCTGTCTTCCTCAACTCGAATACGCTTCGGTCGTCTGGAATGGCATTTCTAGATCCAGTAGTGACATTATATATGAAGCCCAGAAAAAGTTTCTGAGCATATATCATCCCCGCTTTGCTAACACGGACATGGGACCTTGTTCTAGCATTGTTGAATTCTTGTCATTACCGTTATTGTCATTACTTCGTTGCCGACATAATCACGCTGGCCGTCTGTTTCTTTTCAAACTCCTTCACGGTATCCTCACCTTCCCCGCACTCCTCAGCTGTATCATGCTTCGTATTCTGCGCAAGATCACCAGAGAACATAGACCTTTCCATGTGCCTGTATGCCATCACAAACACTCAACCATCCACAGAATACAGTCTTTATAACGCTTATTTTCATGATCTTGATATTTTTCGTTACTCGCTGTCATTGTTCTTTTCCAAGCTTTGCGTTGTTGTGTCATAGTTTCTCATATTGTTCAGCTGCCATTCTCCTCTTTTAAATGCGAAGCATTTCTTGCCGGCGGCTCTGTCCGTCCCTCCCGCGTCCCACCACACCGCCACAGCGCATGCGCGTCCCCTCTTCCTTTCTCTCCTCTCCTACGCTCCCCCTTTCTCTCCTCTAGAAATCCGGAGCGGCGCGCAAGACAGGTGGTGCAACAACTACATACTCCGCTGGGGGCGCCACGGTAGTTCCGCGGTATGAAAATGACGGAGCGCGCGCGCCTCGTTCTCTCTCCTGTGCAGCGCCGCGATGAGCGCTCGGGCCGCTGCCGCGAAACCATCTCCCGCTCAAGCTAACCATCTCCCCGCTGCTTCGCATCCACACATGGTTCCCTTTAGCGGGAGATGGAGTAGTTTTTTTTTCTTTTGTATTCACCTTGCGCCTTGTTGCATGTACACTCTTCAAGATTGTTTTCTTTTCCACATTGTTTTTTTTTTACTTATATTCACCTGCCGTCTTTCTTTTTTTTTTATGTGTGCATGCGCCAGCACTTAGACCTCATGGCTGTTCCTGGGCACGGTAAGAAATAATTGTTTGATTGATTGCTTATTATTTGATCCATTAAATCAGACCATCATTGTTTCGTTCTCATTCAAGTTAACCTGCTTGATTCTTTAGTAGTTAATTTTCTTCTCATCTAGTCTGCCGTGTGTAAACGGGGGCAATCAGAAATTCTGTTTTCTTAATGGAATTCAAATTTTAAACTCCGAGAGCTCGTCTCTAAGATTCAAGTCTAAAATTCAAAAGAAAGGACACAGAAAAAACTTCTTGAGTCACGGTCGGCTTTCATACATAGACGTATACGTCGTGCTCAACGCAGGACTTCTAATCTAAGCATGCAAAGCAGGGAAATTTTTCTGTCTATAACAAATAGAGAAAGTCCGAGCGTTCCTGACTCACAAGCACGCATCGTCTTTTTGCCTCTCCGTGATTCGCGATGAAGCTTCAGCACTCTCAGTAATTCGAAGATCAGGTATGCGTTCCGCGTGGATTCATTTAAACAACGCTATAACGTAAGTTCATTGTTAACGAGCAAACTCCGAAGGGCACCAATAGACGCGGACTGGAAGAGGCAACTCTAATGTAGGGAAAGTCAGTGAGATCAGAAAAAAAAATGCGTGACGCTCAGCTATACGTCGTGTTTGCCGTTAGGAAGCCACAGTATATACGTATATACATAATTTCAAGTGCACGCGAAATACAAGGATCACGGTTGTTGACCACCTGCCGCCTTGTACGGGTTGGACGAGACACGTGACAGGGATGGCCTATAGACAAAGCGATTATGATGTGAGGTATGAAGAAGAGGAAAAGGTACTGTTGCAGGGGGACGGTTGATCAGGGTGGCGGAAGTTGCGGAGTCGAGCAGGAAACAACTGCGCAAATGACAGGGCGAATTGAAGTGGGAGAAGTGGCGGCGCAATAGTGCTCTACTTGATCTCATCAATTGCGTGCCGTACGGTGAAAGCTATGGGTCGCGTTTCGCCAACCGAAAAGGAGAGCTAGAAGAAAGCATCCTTCACTGTCTGTCACCTCATCAACTTCCACGTGACTACGAGTGAATGGAAGCTTTATAGAATGACTAGTAGCGCACATTTGGCGAGCCCCCTTACTACCTCTGGAACTCGCAGCCGGCTTTGTTATCTGACAGAAGCCCTGTAGCTTTTGGCACACTGCACGGACGGGACGGAACGGAATGTAGAGTTCATCCTTGCCGTTCCTTCCCTTTCTATCCGCCTCATTAGGAACGAACTCGCCCAACTTGTTGTGTGGAGATGTGTAGCGTTGCGCCGCATTCCTCCAGGCCCTTCACGCTTCGAGATGGGTAGACTGGAGAGCACAACGGTGACCGGTCTGCTCTCCATTTCCCGACTGGGACGTAGAAGAGGCAATCTCGTCGTGCTGCGGTAGCTGTGTCATTAAGAGGCGTCGAGCGACGGCTCAGGCCTCATTTGCGCATCGCTTGCCGCGACATGGAATAGTGAAGATCACGCGAACGGGCGCACTCATTTGATGGTGGGTTTGTTTCTGCTTTGACGACTGCGGATGTTCTGAATGCCTCATTCGCTCTGCCGGCTCATCTGAAACGTTGTTGCTAAAGGAGGCTATACGTGTGAGCAGTGCACGACGCAGCATCTCTTTTTTTACGACCATTGTGCTGCCTGTGTGATAGGCTTGATGATGAGATTTCAGTTTGAGCAATTGTGCGCAGGCGTGGAAAGGCTGCCGGCGCAACAGACTTTGAGC
This sequence comes from Dermacentor silvarum, assembly GCF_013339745.2. Lineage (NCBI taxonomy): Eukaryota > Metazoa > Arthropoda > Arachnida > Ixodida > Ixodidae > Dermacentor > Dermacentor silvarum. The sequence goes on from NW_023605839.1 coordinate 18,128, forward strand.
CCTATGGCTCAAGGTTGCCGATGCGAGTTTCGGTAGAACGCGGAAATTGAGACCTAAACATAATAATGGAGTCACATGTTCTGGAAGGTATAAACGTTTAGGAGTTAGATTGTGCGCCGGTACAAGTTTTCTGCGCTTAACTTAGAATCATGGCGCAAAGGAACCGAAAATTCAACCAAGAGCAAAACTTCCCCTGGCGAAGCTTTATTACAGCTCCGTTCAGGAGCGATGACTTCACACCGCTGCTTCTGATTGTTGCGCTATATTCGCAACGCTGTCATCGTAAACGAAGTTCCCCCAATCGTCTACCGTTCATTTTCCGATTGCATGAATGTGTAATTTATTTTGTTGTTATTATATGCAGTCTATCGGTCGCTTTGCTGCTATATTCCTTTGTTTGTTTTCATCCCACTCGTTCAGCGTAAGCTAGCCGATCTTGCATGTTTATAATAAGATCTAATAGTTTCCGAAGAAAAACGTTCTTTATAGTTTCTGCCCTTTGCAGTAGCGAACACGCGATTAGCTCACGCTCCCCAACGCACGAATTTGCATAGGACGCTACTCAATTGACCGAGACGCTTAGCATGCCTCGTTTTTCTTTCTCTTGCGGATCGAGCAGATGCAGCAGTTTTGTTACCCGTTTACCTATGGCACTTTTCGACTTTGAAAGGAACGCATTACTAGAACCAACACTAGTGTGAAGCATAGCGTGGTTCGCTTATAGATTATATCGACATGGTTTATGTGACTGTAACACGTCAGCGTTATCACGAACCTGACCTTCAATGCTCACGTCAGAATCATCCGCAACGCCATCGCAAAAGATAGGGTACGAACAATTTTTACCATACTTAGGTTGTTCAGAAATCCCATGATTGCCTGAATTGAAATTCAGTCATTTTGCAGTTTGGTGTAATAGCTCGCATAGTCTGTTACTGTTTGAAATACCTCAACATTGTCTTAATACCTGATATCACACAGTGCATCAAAATCGGTTCTTTTTTAGGAATAAGGTAATCGAGCTTACAAATACCTTTACCACAATAAGAAAGGTTTATCCTAGCAACACTTCACTCTGGCACAACAGACACCTCAACAGTCTTGTCAATTGTAAAAAAAAGATTGTTTCGAGCCAAACAAGCATCATAATGTGCTACTTGCTGGGAATCTTACAAGGCAGCCAACGTTAATTACCTAGCAGAATTAGATGTGCTGTAAATTTAATTTATATAAAAAGACACGTCCTTTGATGTTAATAAGTTATCCGAAACAGCTTTACGTAACCGTTCGGTTGTCACTAATTAAGGTTATTGACGTCACAAGGCGACGCCGCTTCAGATGCGCATTGCGCATCGTAACTAATGATACCTTCAGCAAAGTGTTTTTTTATCTAGCATGCTGAATTGACTTACCATTTTTACGAGCGGCTCCGCTAATTTTCCCCTGGTGTACCCAATCTACATAAGCTCCGCCGGAATTCATGCATTCATCAACAACTTGAAACGTTCCCCCTCAAGCGGCAGCGATGGCATCACATAAAATTTTCTGAAAAACACGATAGCGTATCCTTCAGCCATTTTAGAATGTCTATTTCCCCGTTTTCTTTGTCAAGATGTCCTCCCAAATCAATGACTTACGGGCAAGGTGGTTCCCATGCACACACGTACCATCCGATCCAAATAACTACCATGCAATCTCGGTTACTTCCATCCATTGTAAAGTTATGCACATCATATTCACCTGCCTTTTAAATGTCTTGGATAGGAACATTTTTTATGCAGGTACAACAAGAATTTCGAAAGCTCTTTTCAGTGAAACTCTACTACCAGCCTTACCAAATGATCTCCATTTCTTCCTATCACTTTATTCCCTCTCAATTTACCTCCCCCACCCCTCTCTCCCCAATGTAGGGCAGCAAACAGGATCTTCCCCTCTGGTTATCCTCCCTGCATTTCCCCTTTCTTCTATCCCCCCCTCTCTCTCTCTGCAGTTGTGCCTTGGCTCTGCATCTATAACTGGTTTTATATTTATTGATTTCACCAAAGCCTTTGATAAGGTCAGACAGTCTCTTTCTTCATTATAAATTCTGCTTTCTTGCTTTCTAAATGTTTACTATAGCCTACTTAGCTGAATTCATGTTTTCTTTAATAATCATACTCAGCTTGTTTTCATTAATACTTCTAGTCACCCATAACAGCGGCGTCTTCAGGTGCTTCCCAAATTTCAGTTTAAGCCAGTTTACTGTTCCTGATCTACATGAATGACCTGCCTACTAACATTTCTTTTTAATTATTTGTATGTATGCAACCGACCGCGCCAGCTACCGTCAAATAACTAATGATAACCACACGGGGTGTCTCCAAATGAATCTACCTAACATTCGTTCTTGCGGTCGATCATGGCGCATGAAATCAAACGTGTCAAAGTGCAATGCCATACGCGTCTCTTGCCAACTTACCGCATTCCGAGATTACTTCACCGATAACTCTGTGCTTGATGTTGCGCTTTCGTACAAATATATTGAAGTGTATATTAGCAGTAACTTGAGTTTGAATATTCTCATAACTGCAATTGTCGCAAAAGCAAGCCGCAGTTCAGGAAATGTATGCTGGAACTTTAGGCTTGCTCTTGTAGCACTAAAGAAATCCCCCACCCCAGTGCAGGGTAGCAAACCGGAAACTCGCCTCTGGTTAACCTCCCTGCCCTTTTCTCTCTCCCTCTCTCTCTCTCTCTCTCTCTGTATATCTCTAACATTCGACCACTTTTGGAATATGCCTCATCAGCATTCGACCCAAGTAACACCATGCTGATTGCCCGGCTAGATGCCGCAGAACATTTCGCCGACTGCTTTATTTGAATTAAATATTGTCGCTAACCTATGTGCATATCCCGCATAAAATGACCTCTGAAATCTTGCGTGACTTACTAACCGCCGCAAGATAACCTGACTTAATGTGTTTCACAATGTTTGCTGGCACAATCGACATCATCATTCTCTCCTCATATTTCCACTGGTGCTTGAATCACAGTAAGTTGATCATGCGCAGAAAGTTGATTTTTTTCCAAGTAAAACTGTGAAATATTTGAATTCATTATTATCGTAGACTTGCCGTGAATTAAATGACCTCCCAAATGACCTCGTAAGCTTCCCAAATAACGTCTTCGAGGTTTAGGAACGCTATAACAAACATTCTTAGTTTTGAGTGACCATATTGTTATTCTTACTGGCTCGTGGTTCCCTGATTAAACAATTTTGTTGAATATGTTTTGATTTTCTTGTTTCATACGACTGTACCCTGCTTGTACAACTGTTATTCTGGTTTCCCATTATTTCTGATTACGCACTTTTGGATCCTCTTGGTTTTGGGATTGTAACGGTTTCGTGAACTTTTAGTTTTATTCTATTGTTTCCGATTTTAAAAAGTTTGTACCTTGTTGTACGTACTGATTCGTATTGTGTAGGTTACCCATCCCTCTCCTGTAATGGCGTAAGGCCCTGAGTATATAATAAACCAAATGAAATGAAGTCATGGAAATGACATCGAACCCCAATAATTTAAATATGATGGTCCCCCTCTCTCACCCTGCTCGCGACTGACAGTACTCGCTGTTCTCTCTGTTGAAAGCATCCTGAAGATGCAGCAATGCCAGCAAGACGTCTTCATGCTGCTCCGGCAGTAAAATAGCCATTTGTTCCTTGCACATCAAAGTAAGCAGCTAGCGCTCACTATATTGTATCCTTCATATACCTACATGACACGCATGTCATGACATTTATGTCATGACCTATCACTTGTATTCGTCATACACTCCTGTCATACTATGCCAATTTTGGTACCTACCAAGTTAACGAAACGACCATGAGAGCACCAAGACGTAGGCGGCTGTTTCATGACCTACATGACACACATGTCATGACATTCATGTAATGACATATCATTCATGTTCGGCATACACTCTTGTCAATTTTGGTACATACCAACTTAACGAAACGACCATGAGAGCACAAAGACGTAGGCGGCTAGATAGATAGATAGATAGATAGATAGATAGATAGATAGATAGATAGATAGATAGATAGATAGATAGATAGATAGATAGATAGATAGATAGATAGATAGATAGGTAGATAGATAGATAGATAGATAGATAGATAGATAGATAGATAGATAGATAGATAGATAGATAGATAGATAGATAGATAGATAGATAGATAGATAGATAGATAGATAATGTCAAAGTAGCAAATGTTCGCCAAGAAATGCTTCGCATTTAAAAGATGAAGAAGGTGCAATGAAAATCTGTCCCGACAACACATTGGACTCATGAATAATTCAAGAGAGCATTAAAGTCAAGCGGCCCTCCTGATATGAATGCTGAAACGTTTATCCTGCAATACGTGGCTCACCTGTCTTCTCTGGCTTTCCACCCTCCTGTTTAATCAAAGATAGCGTTGATATATAATGCTGTTTGTAAAAAAATATATAATTATTTACCGAAGTTCCGCAATCACTTGTCGTGGCCTTCCCGACTTGACCAGATCAGGTGGTCGGCGTCGGGCTCGTTAAAGAAAACTTTTCTTTTCATTCTTTTTTTTACGAAGCCCTGCTGGACTGCCACCCACGCTTCGCCCATTAAATTGAGCTCACCTTCCCGCGTGGTGTTAATTTACCCCAAGAGGTTGAAGTGCATGCATCGTTGTGCACTGGGATCGCACGGTAATTACCAGAGCTGTACTGCGAGCGAGTGGTCGAGGCTAGAGTGCGAGCTAGCGAAATTACCATCTCGGTCTTTGGCCATATAATCACTGCGGCCTCTGCGGGGCCAATGCGAAAGGGTCACTCTGTGCTCGGCTCTATACCGCATTTATAGATTCATCCTCGGCTTCCGTAGCCACATTTATGCGAGACTGGAATGGAATGAACTCAGGTAGGTACTGAAGCACTGAGGGACTCCTGTGGCATATCAATGAGAGTTGATATGGCGGCTGGATATGGATACCCCGTGGGCACACGAAAGTAAGCTCCCACCACACACCACCCTGGCACTGGTCTTTGAATGGTACATGGTTTGCATCCCGAAGCCATATTATCAAGACATTTCATTTGTGGGGGCTGTCCACGGTACGCCGGTACATTAATGTTACTCTTTGTATTCACCTGTGCAGTTGCAGGGAAGTCAGAGATGTTAGGACCCGATATCCGATGAATGCGCAAACGCTTGATAAAAGCTTTAGGAGCCAAATGAATACTTTCTTGATTTATCATGGTGCAAAAAGATTTTCTTCGACAATGACTGCCGACAAACTCAAGCCGGCTGAAATCAAGAAACTGAATGTCATCATTCGAAAGGCAAGCAAAGTAGCCTTGACCCTTCACCCACAGCATCAACGGAGAAACTCCTCAAGCTCGGTGTCCACAATACGTGAGAAGAGCTCTCCGAGGCTCACACAATCAGCCAACTAGAGCGGCTCAAGTTCACGCCCACTGGACGTGAAGTTTTGCGCTACCTCAACCACAGTGAAAGCTACATTTCCGAAACAGACAAGAAAGCAAGAATCCCATCCGCACTCCGCGAGTGTATCAGCGTTGCGCACATACCGCGCAATATGCATCCGACTTACCATAAGGAGCGTCGGCAAAGCAGAATCCGAAGCACTCAGCAAGAAATACGCGACAAACCCTAATACGAGGTACACTGAGGCTGCCCGGTATATTAAACGAAACGCCTTTGCCCTAAGTGCCACGGATCACCAAGGCTAAGAACTCGCCGCTGTCACCATCCGGGTAAGAGCCGCCGAGACTGCAGCTGAAACGGCAATCGCTCTGGCGATAACAACTTGCCCTGAAGTAGCCGTAATCCTCACTGATTCCCAAGCAGCAACTGGTAACTATCAAAAAGGACGCATATCAGAAACCGCACTCAAGATACTTCAAAATCACATCGCACGCGCCCCGCTCCCCGACACCCACGTCAACTGTATTCCAGGCCATCAGGGCATGACAGCAAATTAGGCGGCACACGCCGCTGCCCGCCAGCATACCAGCCGGGCTTTCCCGCCATCCCACGATAGGCCAACCACCAACGTCGATGACATCGCCCTAAAGTACTTGGAGCTTCTGCAACACGACCGACTCAACAGAAGAACGTACCTATCACTAACAAGAAGCTGTGCAAAGAGGAAGGAGTCATCCTCCGCCGCCTACAGACAAACACCTATGTACACGGAATAATCATGCACATACTCTATCCTACGTCGTACTCGTACACATGCACCCACTGTGACGTCCCAGACACCCTGCAACACATGATCCAGGATTGCCCACTGCGTGACACATCCCCAGACCCCAGCTCACAAGCTCAACAAGACGACACAAGACAAGAAGAGCACCCCAACTCAGCGCACTTCAATACCACTACTGAAACGTGGGAGGCGAAGCTTTCGTCTGACGACCTGGACGACCAATGCAGTCTTGTCGCCCGGGCGAAGGAGGAAGCCCAAGTCAGAGGGTTCCTGGAATAAGGAATCCTCCCACCTAGGGTGAACCGGGTCCTGACTCGGATTACCGTTTCAGAAAATAAAAGTTTATTTCTCTCTTTCTCTCTCTCTCTCTCTCGACACTGGTTTCAATCGCTTCGTTGACTCAGTGACTAAGGCGTTGTGCTGGTTCGAATCTCGTTGACAGCTTCCGCATTCCGATGCGGGCGTAAAGCAAGAACGCTAGTGCCATGTGCCAATAAAGGAAGAAAGAAACAAGAAGAAAAACCAGAAGATAAGAGAACAAGAAGACACGAGGAGTCGGTGGCATAAATAAAGAAGAAAGAAGTTAGAAAATAAGAGCGTCCGAATAAAAAGAATACAATATGAAAGCAGAAGAATAAGCGCAAACGTGCACGCGCAGCTACATGGCCAATGGGAGAAGGGACACGTAACCGAAGAGAGCAGCCCAGCTACGCTTTGGGACGAAGGCAGGGAGAAGGAGCTGGAGGCGGTACAGGGCGGTACAGGACGGGTGGATCGCGGAGGCGGCGATAACACAGTGGAAGCTGTTCTTCAGCTGCCGCGGCCACGACCCGCGAGCTGAGTGGACGACGTCCCACCGGAAGCCGCAGCTGCAGGCTGACGGCGCCGCTTCCCGGATTTCCTGCGGCTACGATCCGCAGGCCTGCGGAGTTGACCGGGCGATCCAGGTCACCCCACCTTCCTGACCCCCTGACCAGCTCAACCGTGGGCCGAACGTCGGACTCAGCGACGCCGACTATCAGCGGGCCCACCAACGCGTCGCCGGAAGCAGTGACGACGACGACGACGTGACGTGGCCATGGACGTTGATGAACTTTATGTAAATATTTTGAACTTCATAATACGTCGTGTGCAAGGACTTAATAAGACAATATTTTCAATTAACTAGCTTTGTATATATTTTGTCGTGTGTTAAGGTTTTAATATTGGGTTGGTAACGCGTGCTTTCTGAATATATGTATTTTTCTTATGTTCGTGCCCCATAAAGGATTTTGCTAACTCAAACGTTCCTTGCGTCGTGTTTACCACTCTGAGACCGTGACAGCTAGTGTGCCGCAGTTAGGGTGCGCATTAAGTAACGTACGTGGTCAAAATTTATCTGGACTGAATCCAAAACGGGGTCCCTCATAACACATTGTGCCCTGCAGGGACGTTACAACCCAAAATTTAAAATTTTCGACACGGACTTTCTTATGGAGCCCTGCTGAGTGTTTTAGCGCACTCCAAGCTACATTATCGTGCTAACAGTCTACAGTGGAATGAACATACAAGCCATGTTTTTATCATTCCTTTATTTCTGCCACCCTTGCTTCCCATGCATCCTATATTTCCACGTTTTATTTTTTTTTTAGTTAATTCGCAGGTCAGCAGTATACGCTCATTTCCGCCGGCACACGACGACGCTCCGCATGTAACTCTTTTTTTATTCTCCCCTGAAACGTGAATAGAAAACAGTGCGTACTTAATTAAGGCAAGAGAAAGTGAATGCGCGGCAGCGTACCGTTAGAACATGAGAGATTTAAAAAAAAGCTTACTCTGCATAATATTGGCCGGCTACTGCATCCAAAGTGCTCATTAGCGAACATGTTAATTAGTTTTCCCTGCCATATGCTCGGAGCCGGCGTCAACACATGCCAGTGCTGGATGTACTTTCTCAATCACTTAGTGCGAAAGCACTGCAGCGTATACGGCCTTTCTATGAGAAACCGCCAGGCGTGCAATCAATGCCGTCGTCTTTCGTGTTCCAGTTGTTGGTGCCGTGTAATTATAAGATATATATAGGGAAAATCTCACGGAGAAAACATACAAAACGAAGTTAGTGAAAGCATATAAAAATTTTACTTTTGCGCTTAATTGAAATGTAGAAATAACATAGAAAAGCGAAATGAAATTGCACGAAAAGGTAACTCGCTGCTGGGATCCGAACTTACCTATAACAGTGGCGTTTTAAAGCAACAGACGTATCCAGAAAGACGTAGCCAATGTGGAAATAAGCTTTGCGATGTCAGAATCGCCATCCCTTCGGAGTTTACATGATAGCTGATTCGCCTGAGTGGATGCGATATTAATAGTTTGTACCTTGGGCCTGAATTCACAACGCACGCTCTCTCTGCGATTGGCCGACTGCCCTCGCTAGTAGTATGTCCGACATTTTGATTGGCTGGCAACTCCCCTTAGGAACACCTTTAGCGTAAAAACAACTAAGTGAAAAATTGCCTGGTTTTTTTAACCGTCCCGATATTGGGGCCTTCGCGGTGTGTTTCTTTGCGTTCGACATTCCTCTGTGACCAAATCTTCGACTTCCGGTTTCGATAAGGTGTTATAAGGACATAAATATACTTATACGACACTTTACATCCTTTTTCAGCTTTCATATGTGCACGCAGCGCTTCCATAGAGACGGCCAAAATAATAACAGACGTTCTGTTCAATACTGATGCTTTCAATCACAAATCGTAAAACCAAGCAACCGCCTTTTCAAAGATTCCTTGTTACTGAGGTGCCAAATGAAATAATTACAAATATTTACAGAAGTAGTCTGCTTTGAGGCAAGGCAGAGTGTGTGAAAGCGTTTGACTATCGACAAAACAATATGATGTCATAGCTTTTCGCCGAGAACTATATTATTACCTTTTCTAAATCTCTGTAGTCAAGTGTTCTGTCCAGCGGCAGCCAACCCTTTACCACTCCAATGTCTCGACTCGTTTAACTCTATTGCTCCAATACAGGCGTTTACTCATTGCAGTATGACCTCGTTAGTTTATTTTTCATGTTTTTCTGCCTCATTAAGCAGACATATTACGCGTAGAAAAAGTCTGATTTCTGCTTTTTAACCGAACAACTCACAACGCAGGCCGAACTTATCCACATTAGTTTGCAGTATGTGGTGTTTGTGAGACTTTCACGATACCGCTTCGTACCCGGGAGAAGCAAAAAGACGACAAGGTGGTACGGTAAATTTCCTGCTTCCCTCCCCCACTTTAATTTGTGCCTTTTTGTTCTCCCTTATCACACGTGCAATGTTGTAGTAATCAGTAATCAGTAAAAATGTCTTCTCACTCAATGCTCCTCATGGGGCCTGTAGGGTATTTTAAAATAAATAAATAAATAAATAAATAAATAAATAAATAAATAAATAAATAAATAAATAAATAAATAAATAAATAAATAAATAAATAAATAAATAAATAAATAAATAAATAAATAAACTGAAAACCGCTAAATATGGCCCTTACACTTGAACTACGGAAAAATAACTGATAAAAAATTTACCGCCCTTCCACCCCGTACAGATGGTAAACCAGCGAACCTGAAATGTCCGGGCCCGGTATGAGCCACACGTAATTCTTTCTTTCTTTCTTTCTTTCTTTCTTTCTTTCTTTCTTTCTTTCTTTCTTTCTTTCTTTCTTTTCCTTTCTTTCTTTCTTTCTTTCTTTCTTTTTTTCTTGTGCCTGGCTCATACCCGCAATAACCTGGCTCACCCGCACATCCAACTGCGGGTATGCACCACACGTGATTTGATTATTGTTAATCGTGACGTACCTGATGCGCATCTGACGTTATTGATGTGATGACCTATCAGTCATGTTGGTCATACATTTGTACCCTTCCGTGCCAATTTTAAAAAATTGAACGAAACGCGAGTTTTCCAAGCTGTGAAAAGTGATAAGGCGACACGCATGGAGGTCACCCAGGTTGAGCCCGGAATTGGCTACCCTGCACTGGTGATTGTGGGACGGTGCCTATATGGTAGCAACGTGTATCGTGTCGCTGTGCATACACAGTTCTTGTTGCGAAGCCGCCACGCTTCTTATGCGACCGCTTCACGGGAGGAACCAAGAGAAACCATCTGTATGGTGAAGCACATTCTTTCATTCATGTCAGGCCGAAAAAAGAAAGAGGAGTTTCGGTATTTCGTGGCTCCTCGACACCTTTTCACTTACATGGTGTTGTGGACACGTTGCCGGCGTGTAAGTAAGAAAATTCCGCCAAATGCGCGTGGGCTGTCGGGTGCCACCGTGCCGCCACTTTTCGCTTACACCTCGCACACCGACAACGAACGGCGTCACCCTCTTGTGCGTTTAAATAAATCAGACTTTTTTTTGTTTTTGTTTTTCTATGAGCACTTCGCTTTTACCGTTTTCTTCCACCCTGTTTTCGCAGCCGCAGGTATACGCTTTTGCGGCAAGGAAAAAAAAAGGGTATTTTGTCGCGCAACCTTATCTAAAATGCAAATGAAAACGTGGAGCCTTGCTACCACATATATTTGTTTAACGCCCTTTTTGTTTCCATTTTTTATTTTACATTGCGTCCAGCGTATTATTTGCTTTTGTCCCCGAAACGATACGAAGAGACCTTCGCTTCCGACCGCGCTAGTTCGTCTCGACGGGCGGTCGCAGTTCGCAAGAGGCGATCATGTAATGCCGGCCTCTACAGTCATCACAGTGGAACGCCATTAGGCGCGACTGACCTTCCTACGTCTAGGTGACTTAGTGAAACCATTCCATCACTCTCGCCTTTTCCCCGTGCTTCCTTTCTCCGGTTTCCTTTCCACCCTTTATCCCTTCCCCCTAGCGCAGTGTTGCAAATAGGATGTCTCCCTTTCGGCTAAACTCATCGCCTTTTCCATATCTTCTCTCTCGATATCTGTTTTATCCTTATTTAAGAACATTATTTAAGTTCTCTTGCACATTCATCGCGACATTTTTTACGTAAGTTTAAAATAGCCACAGCAGGGTCACACAGAGCGAAAACTTTCCGCAGTATCTGCTGCCTCGTGCAAATGCACCCGCTTCGGTGGCAGGAAGTTGCGGGTTGCCGGTTCTCCACTGGTTAGTAAACAATTGTAGTTACTACAATAATTGTAGTTACTGCCAAGACCGAGCGTTTTGCACTGCTTTTTTTATTATGCTTCTGTATGCTCTAACTCGGCGCTTAATCTGGACGCTTTCGATAGCGCGCTGCTGTGCTAGGGCTGAAAGAATGCGTTGTGTATTCCGTCCGCGTGACACGTGTGAAACAGCGCCGGCAGCATCTTTTGGAGGCTAACGCCGCCTGAAAACATGAGAACCACGGCCACCACTACCACCCACTGGCTCTGCATTAATTCAATGACGCGAATGGAGGCTTACCCTCTTCCCTCTATTCACAAACGAGTCCCGACTACAACTGCGTCTTTGCCTCCGCCAACAATAAGGCAGGGCTCCCCCCCTATCGACTGAAGAAGTCAGTGCATCGAGGTAATTCTCATCATTAATGCCTAATCTAAAAGTGTAACTGACCACTTTGACCATCTAAACAATGTCGCCGGAGTGAGAACGTGTTTGTCGAGCAACAGCGTCATCGTCAGTAATCACCGAGATAATTTATGAGCAGGGTGAAAAATTACACGTGACTAGTAGTTATAAAGATATTCAAGAGCCAGTGATGCACTTTCAATGATTTTCTGTATGTTATGTTCGTTGTTCTTTTCATTGGTATGCTTATTGTTATGTTCAATCTTAAGGCAAGAAAAAACGTTAGGCTTTCAATACAAATTACGTGCTACTACGACTCATGTTGAATAATTGTCTTGATTAATGTTGTGATACTACATCGCATGGACAGGAACGTGTGAGATAAGAGTGGATTTCGCCGAAATGAATAATAAGCGTGAAAATCGACAACCAGCAAGAAAGGCAGAATAGTTAAAAAAACAGATAAAACAAAGAGAAAGAGAGAGAAAGAAAACGTGTAGGAAGCAACCTAACTGGCATAACTGCTATAGCAGAAGCAGCAGGAAGATGAAGCCGCACTATAGGCAACAATGGTGGTTGGCGTAGCGTGAAATAGAGGCGTATTTGCGTGTATTATTATAATTTTTGTTTTATTGTGACCATTCTCTAATTACTTCCGTTCTCTCTTCCCGCTACATTTCCGATGTATGCAGCTCATTACTCATCCACGCTGTCGCACCGTTCCTCACACATTTTGCTTTTCTTGCTTTCTTGTGTGTGTCTTATTTTTATTTCTTCTTTTCGAGACGTAAAAAGCAGCCGTGCGTAGAAAAAGAGAGGAAAAGAGTGGTGGTGGTGGTCATTATGGCGACGTGCCTCTAAACCCTGCGTGCATTACGTTATAGTCTTGTCTTGCATGGAATACTGCTACTTTGGCTGCCCTTGCTCCTCTGCGCCAATGACTTCGCCCGTCTGTTTGTTTTTGTCTTGTTGCTTGTTGCTGCTCTGTAGCATACTTAAGCTAGTGCCACGCTTCGTCCGTCAGCTTTTTGTCAGAAGGCTTGCACGCTGCTACGTGATGTCAATGTTGTTCGGTGCGCGTACTTTTACACTAGACGACTTCACATGCGGCCATCCGCGTTCTCCGACGACGTCCGCATGTCCCTCTTTATGTGAAATACACGCAGCAGTATGCTACATAATTTGTACTGATGTTAGGCGAGCTGCTGTTACGCGAGTTATTTCATTTATTCTCGTTGTTAGTCACTGCTGCATGTTGTTGCTCCAGCATACGGAGCGATATTCAGGCACAGTGTCACATGCTTTGAAGGCTGGGTTACTGATAGTTACTAACTCTGGTTGAAGGGTTTACATCAGTTTTGCAGTGGGGGTCATGCACGTCATCACCCATTTCATCTTTTGAACGACGATGGGTGTGGTCAGAAACTACTCTCAAAGGACCGCAAGTGTCACCGAGAGGACGACGCAGTGAGACGCATTATGACGTTTCGGATCACGCTCGAAGTCGCCGTCACGATTTCCTGGGCCACAGATTATCGAGCAATCATTTTCTGGAAATGATCAGGGTTTGCTTTTTACTTTTTATATCACATGAGTTCCAATAGATACATTAGGCTAATCCGTTTTCTTGTCTCATCTTGTGAGGGCAAGTAAGTAAAAGTCTGAAAGCTGTTTATAATAGGTCAATGCAAGGAATGAGCACCGCAATCGTTGGAAGGCCCAGATTTTTTTGCTATTGTTCTATATATTTAAAGTTCTTTTATAGCCGTATAAAAAGCGCAAAGATCAGGTAATACGAACCCCAAGTTAAGTGGGGTTCCATGGTAACATGCACGTGTGTACACTCCCTAATTTACACTCATTTAATTCCGTGGCAGCAGACATGATACAGGCTGATAGGACAATGAAGTAGCCGAATTTCATATCTCCATTCATTGATTAAGAAGTCGCAGTCCGTAATTACAGAATGCTGCAGATAATGGGCAGTTTTTTCTGACACATTTTTCTAGGATCTTGATGAAATATGCTTGACCCTTGCAGCCCAAAGGGCAGGACATGAACCGGAGCTAAATTACCGCGCTAACCCAGTGGCCACGGCGTTGGACTGTTGAACACGAGGTCACTGGTCACGGCGGCCGCATTACAATGACAACAGAATGCAAGAATACGGCTTCACCATGGATTAAGCGCACGTTAAGGAATCCCTGGTGGTCAAAATTATTCCGGAGTTCCCCACTGCGGCGTGCATCATATTGAGATCGATCTGATGGCACGTAAGAACAGAGAACTTAAATAATCAATCGGAGGTAGCAAGTACTATCGAGAAGTTCACAAAGCAAGCTAGTCAGGTCATTTTCGAACTAGCACTATGCTAGGGAGCGGCGCTGAGGTTTTGCAAATCTGTATCGTGAACACTTGGTACCTGGAGTTCCGGCAAAAGAGAGCCATTTCTGTCCATTCTCCCCGATCAAAGAAAAAAAATGAAAAAGAGAAGAAGAATGCGAGAGAAGTAAGTGGCAACACCTACTCTAGCCGAGAGGATAAGCCCGTGGCATTCTACATTTTTTTCTGGGTGAGTTCATGCAATGCGTCCTCCCCGAAAGAGTACGCACATTGTGCCCTGTGCCGCCTGATGAGTTTCTGACCCCCCCCTGAATTCATTTCCTTATTCTGCCCTACGATGTCCCGAACATAGCTAGTTTCATCGTTTCGCCGCGCGGAAGCAAAAAAAAAAAAAAAAAAAGAAACAAGAAAGTGAGAAAAACGGGAAAGGCAGTAAGTGCAGAGAACGGTAGGGCGAGATAGAAGCCTGCTATAGGCACTGCCGAGAAAATAAGGTGCCGTTGCAACCACCCTGCCTCTCGTTATTTCTTTCGCTTCTCCTTCGTCCTCTTTTGACCATGAAGTAAAAGTCGGGCGTGCCTGGTTCACCAAGAGCACGTATGCTGATGCACTGGCCAGCGGGAAAGAAACTTATACCACCGGGGTCAGTTATTTTTTCCGCACCCGTCGCAGCGACGAACCCTGCTGATGCTAGCAAAGGTTTCTTTTCCTTTCTTTTCTTTTCTTCTTCTTTCTTTCTTTCTTTCTTTCTTTCTTTTTTTTACTGCGTTAAGTTTACCGCTGCTTTCTCTTTCGCCCGACTCACTCATGAGGGGCAAGCAGAACTTTAACGGAAATCGCTGCTTTTTATTTTCGCGTTTCTTCATGGTAGGTTAAATCTTCACATCCGCTAGAGATACAGAGCTTTTAGGAACTCTTTCTTTGTTTCCTTCTTTGTGTGTTTCTTTCTTTCTGTTGCGTCTTGCTCGAGCTTGTCCTCGGTTCCAGAGACGCACGATGGAAGCAGGTTTGAAGTATTCTGGAAATACCTCGGCGTCTCACATTTCTGCTAATTTTCTTAAGTGGGCTACATATTCTCTCGTAAGAAAGTTACTTAAAATGCAGTCTTGTAGCCCGTTTACAAAGACGCAATTTGTTTTCGCACTCTTGCGTGACTTTATAAAGCGTTATCAGGCGCTTACTGGTGAGACCGCCTACCGTTTCAGCCATGTGTTATGCCAGAGCGTAGAAAGCCCCTTAGACACTTCACTTGTATTATATATGTGAATCTGTCGCTCTGCTCTTTCCCAGAAAAATTTCGAAGTTTCTATACGCCCTGTTGCAGAGAATGATTGAAGGCTGTCTTTTCCGCTGCGACTGGAGCAGGAGAAATACTACGCGATCCCACGTGTCGTGGTGCAATTTTTGTGAAACGCTTTGGCGTCCCTCGGCTGAGATGAAACATTGGTTACAAGGACACGTTAACTCGCTTGCTATATTAACAAAGGCTCTATGGTAGCCACAATTTCCAGAATCGGACTAGGAACTCTAAAAAGAAAACAGCATTTTTTTTTCTTTTTCATAATGAAACTTATACGTGTTTTCGCTGACCTAAAGGAATATTTGTGTGCTTTCTCATAGCGAAACGTCGGTGGAGGAATTCATGCTAAGGGGATATAACTTCCGCTTGTAGTAATGGCAACAACGCCTTCAAGTATAGATATAAATATCACCCCGATGGCAGACGCTCCGACGCTTCTTCTGTTAACAGCTCAACAAATAACGCGAGTGACTTCTCAAGTCTAGCCGTATGCTCCAGAGTGTAAAGCAGCGCGTGTAGTGGCCATCAATAAATGTACACACAAACACACGGGCTTTGGTCCACCAGCTTTACGTAATGTGCAGACGCCTGGCTACTCCCAGCGGATGTCTCACACGTGACTGCACCAGCTCGCCTCTACTTAACTTCACCTATCCACTGCGGTCGTCTAGCTGTGTCTTGTGCAACCGTATTTTTGACTGATGAACATCGGCCAAGGCTGCTGGATGTTGGAATCCGGTTTCAGTTGCGTACTGTTCTCTCTTAAAACATCTGAACTGTACCTGCGACCATGAGAGCGAACGGTATGAATTTCGATACGGATTTCATCTTCCGGTGTAGGTGAAAGTTTTAAGAAAGATCAGAAACGTTGAGTTTAGGGCAGACAATCTCTCTTCGATATTATTTACTTGCTCTCGCATATTAAATGCTTTTTTTTTCGCTTTCATGGTTGTTTATGTAATGCATTATGTTGGGCGGTGAGTGATAGCCAGCGTCACTCGTATAGCTGCGGCGGTGCTCCTTGGCTTCATTTTTTTGTAGGCCTTATACGGTTGCTATTAGAAATCGAATGCCTCGGTTTCTATTATGCCCTTCGCTCATGACCGAAAAAAAAAACGGCTCACAAGCTTAGCTATACAGCGCTTGCTGCTCAGACAACCTCTCACAGCGCGAGATCCACAGGAACTGGAGCTAACGACTTGCGTTCGCTCCACTCGCCGTTTCTCCAATACGCTCTATTAGTGGCGCCGATACCCTGCGTCTGGGTGACGCTGCAATGTTCAGTCGTATTCAGATCACGGTGCGCCGCGAGAAATTACGTCGCTTTAGTACGTACGAGTGCTCACGACCGCCTGGTGGTACAATCGGTGGAGCGGAAGTTTCAGGGTTGAGAATAACAAGGGTTAATCGTGATTGACGTCCCTTTATTTCCAATACGTTCATCGATGGCTACGCTTACCGCTGTATTATCAACGTTCTGAGTTACACGCGCGCATAAGCACTTCTATTACATAGGTCATCGCCCACCGACTGAAGCGATATACAATGGGTGTGGAAATAACTAATAGTTACGAAAGTTTTGAATATCGAATCGAATAGGGCCTTATTCGATTGTGTCGTCGAATAGAATAGTCATACTTATGTATATTATTATTCTTCGAATACTTCTCGAATATTTTGACACTTCACCGTGCGAAATCAGGCATAAAATTACTGCAAAGGTGGGATCAATTTCACTTCCGTGGGCTTAGTATAGGCATAGAATATCAGATCTTGCATAGTGTATCAGACTACGGCGATCAGGAAGCCAGATATGAACGAATGTAATAGCTATCATTCGCACTTTCCGAATAGCCTTGTGTATGCGAACAATCTGTTCATGTGTTGTTTAAACATAAAATCCTCCTTTTAATAAGCAATGTTTCATTACTTGCAATGTATGGCAATAACTTGTTCACGTTATGAATACTGGGATGTGAACGTCGTTGTATGACAGTTGTGTACATTGATCTTAAGTATTCGAGCATTATTCTTAAAGTAAGCGATATTCGATTTGATTTGACTTGGTTCTGGCATTATTTGATTGATTGCGGTCTCGCAAATTACTATTGGCACACCCCTACAAAATAAAGAAGCAGGCTTCTCCACTCAAACACTCTAATTGAGAAGGCGCCAACTTTATAGGCGCAAAATTCCTGCAAGCGCTGATTTCGGTTTACACGTCTTATACACGCATGAGAAAAAGTTTAGTGACCACAGGGCTGTCGAAAAAACTAAACTTCTTCCTAATAAACATGCATATACTGAAATTGAGGAGTACGCTTGAAAGTTCGCAATGCCAAATTTGGACTGCAGTCCTCAATTTCAATTAAATTCACAGGCAGAGAAGAAAATCCGCTTTATCGCGCAAACCCCGGTCCGCATAAACGGTGCCCCAGCTAACGTTAGCCAAGCTGTTCAAGGAAAGAAATTGAAAAAAAAACACGAAAAAAAAAACGGTGCAAGTCAAAATTTAGGACCTACAGTGTCCGGCCATCAGACATATATGTTGACCGAACACCGCATATCTAATCATTTTATCTGGCACCGCGCTTTTTTTTTTATTCTTTAACTTTTGTTTCGCTGAACAGCTTGGCTGACGTTAGCTGGAACGCGCGTGCTTACGAGTGTACAAGCTAGCCGATCTGGAAGTGAGTTCAAAGCTTTGGTTTCATGACACGTACTGTACCACTCTTTGGCAGAGTATGGCATATTATTTGGCGGCATATTGCGTAATTTTTTTTTTTTAATTATGGGGTTTTACGTGCCAAAACCAGTTCTGATTATGAGGCACGCCGTAGTGGGGGACTCCGGAAATTTTGACCACCTGGGGTTCTTTAACGTGCACCTAAATCTAAGTACACGGGTGTTTTCGCATTTCGCCCCCATCGGAATGCGGCCGCCGTGGCCGGGATTCGATCCCGCGACCTCGTGCTCAGCAGCCCAACACCATAGCCACTGAGCAACCACGGCGGGTGGCATATTGCGTAAAATGCTTCTTGAAGCGAAACGAAAGAGCGTAAACGAAGTCCGTTGGTAAAGCATTTAGACGTGAAGGTCTCCGAATAGTCTTTAGCGCCATAGTAACTGCAGTAGACTCTACGTTCTCTCTAAATGATCAAAATTGCGATATTTTAAATTTTAAAGGCAGCAAGAACAAACATCACAATTTTGTTCTGCACTACGGATGAGAAGTTATAGCAAACAAAAAAAAAATCACCAGCTCTTCCCCTGCCAGAAAAGGGGGGGAGGGGGGGGAGGGGGGGGAGGGGGGGGAGGGGGGGGTAAACGAAGCTTGTCCTGGGTGCACCTTGTGTTATGTTTCTTTCGAGTAACTTGACCGTGACCAAGGAAAGGTCAGGTCATCTGCTCGGCGTTGGCGGAGTGCCGTAACTTCAGCGGCTCGCACCGTATACGATCGGCCCGTCGACGACGTGCCCTTTCATGGGCGATCTGCCGTCGGCACTCGGCGAGAGATGCCTGTTATTCGGGGGTATGCACAATGCGCGGCCGTCCCATCGGTTTTCCGCGACTGAAATGAACGGAAACGAAGCGGGTGCAGTGCGCGCGATACCCTCTCCAGCCCTTTCCCTCCCCAGCGGAAGCTAAACGGCTCTGATTAGCTGCGCACGTGGCGTGAGCGCGCGCCTAGGCAGCTGGCACAGTGCCTAATGACTCACGTTCTTACATCGCCGGCGCACGCTAGCGTATAGACGAGGCAACCTACATTTTACCTAACCTAAAGCCCCAGCGCCGAATGCTCCCCTAGCGGACGGATGGAAGTGTCGAATGTCGTCGCGGTGCCACCGAGCACCCGTGTTCTGAACGGCGCGAGCGCTCGTATGCTAGAACACCCTTGTTTCCCCGTACTGTAATTTTTGTGCACGTTAAAGAACCCCCGCTGGTCAAAATTATTCCTGAGACCCACCATTACAGTGTGCCTCATCGTAATTTTGTGGTTCGGGCTCGAAAAACTCCTAAATTTCATTGATTGTACTGTGCGTTCACTCGCGATCGGCAAGGACGAGCTCAAGAGAATTATTTCGCTTTTCCGAACGTAGCAACTTAAATTACTAGTGCAGGTAACAAAAGGGGCCACGCGCTACGCTTGTATTTTGTGTGGTAGCAATCTGTATTAAATGGAAGCCGCGGTCGTCACGCTCGTCGGTAAGCAGCAGATCGGAAAGCAGCCGCTCGAAACGTGCGCGTTATGTTTGTTGTTTGGTCATGCTTCATAGGTTCACAATATTCAAGCATGCTTTAAGGTAAATTGCCACCTTGTACATTCTTCCTGCTTCATTCTACCTGACAAGAGCCTTCGTTTCGTGTAGTAACCGGCCATCGGTGCGAGCTTCCTTTAGCTGCAGCGGGGGCATTCGCCCGAGGAGAAACTAGATTTGCTTTGATGATCCATGTATCGCTAATGCTTGCGATCGTGCTGCTGGTCCCAAGGTAATCGCTGGTTACGGTGGTATGGGTTCAGTTCGCGGAGCAGTCTGTACGAGCCATTTCTCACGAGCAGTAAAAAGACACCGTGCCCACTAGTGCAGTGAGTTGCAATGACTCTAATCTCTGCATCGAATAAGGCATAACATACGTTAAATATTTATACAGCACGATACAAGGCATTATGCGAATATGTAGTACTTATATTGCTAATTTAGCGCAGACGTATGTTTTGGCTGGTGTGTGCTATGGGATTTTGTGCACTCTGAGAAGGAAACTGCTTTAGCGCTATATTAATGCAGTTCTGTTCGTGCCATGGCAGAGGTGTTATGTGACAAGTAGGCAGCACAAGATACAGGGACTAGCATCTCCTTATCACCGTACATTAAAGGCGTGTACAGTTTGCCAAAAACGTCTTAATTTGTGATTTGCCTGAACCTAAGGCTGACAGGGTATAATGAGCTATAAGTTAGGTCACGTTGCTGAAGATGAGTAGAGGGTCTTTCTCGTTCTTATAGTGCCATGCTTATTGGTGCCTAATGCATGTCTTCTTTCTGTGCTCACAGTGCTGATCCCTGGGAGCCAAAATGAGAGCAGCCGTGTGTGCGCGCCCAGCTACCAACGAAACTAACGGCAATGGTCACCGTCTCTGCACATCTCTGCCAGCATGCATGACCGCTTTGTGACAGCTTCATAGAGAAATAATAGCAACTAAATTACAGAACTCGGTGTATACCTCTAATTCGACGTCGTATACGATCTTGTCGGACACCTGCGACACGCACTTGGCTTTCACTGTCAGATCACCGTCCACAATTTGTTCAACACCCTACACGTGTGGAAGCAGACGCTCCCCTTTCTTGAGGTTGCCGCCCCGAAAAAAGCTGTCGGCTGCGTCGGCAACCATCTTGAAACCGCATTGCAATCTTTACATCGCTGTTCCGCAAGTAGGCGATCTGCCCCCGTCGAAAACGGAGCGCCCTGAGCACGAGCAGCGAAGGAAAGCGTGGGCGAAACAATGTAAACAAAGCGGAGGCTGCCGCAGCGCGACCGCGCTGCTTGACATTTCCACATTGGGGGCGCTGTCAGGAGGCGCAGTAGGGTCGTCTGGCGATGGTTTTCTCGTCTATACAAGCTTCGCTTGAAAACGCTTTACACCTTGCATTTTTTGTATCTCTTTGTTTCCTCGGTGACGAGAGTTTCTCAAATGTTAGAATCACAACACACCGTCGACATTCAAAGCCACGGTTAACACGTTGCATTTTTATCGCTACAAGCGCTCTGTCGAGTAGACTTCGCAAAAAACTAGCGAGTACCATTTTTTTTTTATTTTTTCGCTTTTTCTGGCAGAATATCATAAAGGTCCAATTTTGTTTTGTGATTTATTTATAATAATTTAGAATTCGTAATCGCCGTATAATTACCATTCTCATATATATATATATATATATATATATATATGCTCTAGTTTAATCTGCAGTTTAATCTGCAATCTGCATCTGCGAGCCAAAGCCAGTCAGTCCTGCATCATCGTCATGATCATTAGC
Source organism: Dermacentor silvarum (assembly GCF_013339745.2). NCBI lineage: Eukaryota > Metazoa > Arthropoda > Arachnida > Ixodida > Ixodidae > Dermacentor > Dermacentor silvarum. The sequence continues at coordinate 39,563 of NW_023605839.1, forward strand.
TTAATTAAGCCCACGATATGACAAAGATTTTTGTCAGTGACCTCGAGTTACCCCGATCTTGCACGTCCGCTGACTCCAGCCTATTCCTGAAATTTTGCTAACCTTATCCAATACATTGCCATAAATTAGAGCACAGTGAAAAACAGTCAGTGCAACAGCCATAGATGTCTACTTCATTTATGGGTGAAGTTTTTATTTACCACACGCGTACTGAATGTCTATGCGTGAATAAAAGTGCGTTTTCTGAAAGGGACGCATCCTTTGTTCTCCCTATTAACATGCCATTCTCGCGTGCCTAGAACCATTATCTTGCACGCTGCGAACTACTCACTGTAAGCTTTTTTGGGATATACGTTTGTTTCGCTAAAGTCAAGGTGGAACAATCCGTCGACCAAACCAAAAACTGTAAGATAACAATCAGATTCGTCCAAAAATAATCAAACTTGTCATACATGCTTGTTGCCCCGTTCCTCGTGGAAACGTTAAAAGAAAAGCTTGCATTCGCAGACAAAGCCAATGAATGCTACGACTGCTTTTCATAAACGCAGTAGTCGCAACAGAGCAATATGATGTAATTGTCAAACATTCTGCCACCCTCATGAGCCTCCACGCTTGTTTGAACAGCAATCGTCATTGTCTGTGCGTAAAATAGAAGAGCGTCTAGAACAGAATAGTATTGATTAACATTTTCTCAATCACCGCCCTAATTTTGTCATGAATAGCTTAGTTTCTTAACAGAAAAAAAAAAAACGATAACTCGTTCGCACATATAGCTTCTCCTGTAGACGCTGTGTATTTGTAGTTATGTGCAAATGTGTTTGTTGGTCAGATACGTTGTTCGGTTTCTACAAATGTTATGTGTAGGTCTGCTCCCAATAATCATATTTCACGGGTCTCCACTAGCTTCTGATATTGTCTTTTGCTTCTGCCCACCAATTGTTGAGCGAGAATGTATATGCTAACTCTACAAGAATAACATGTATCGTACTGTATGTTAAAAGCAAGCGCTTTCTAATTCCCCGTTCCGAGCTGTCGTGGGAACTGATGTTTATGTTGACGAAGGATGAATGGTGGTGGTTCAGGAAATGGTAATGTGAACGCCCCCCCCCCCCCCCCCCAAAAAAAAAATAGGAAACAAAGAAATAAAGATAGGAGTAGAAGGCGCCGTAAAACAACAGTGGCGTTCCCAGCATGCCGTGCCGTCGAGAAGACGAAAGTAAAGAAAGTACCATTTGCTTCCGAAATGGATCCGGATCTATATGGCTGCCTCGCGGCCACTGAAGACAATCCGGGGAGCACGGTGACATTAGCGACAGCTGCCTGCCAGATTACCTCGCCCTCAATGCGAAGCTTATTTTGACCTTACCGTGCCGGGGACGCATACAGCAACAGCGATCGGAAAACGACGAAAATATAGCCCATGTCATTTCCACCGCTTCCCAGTTTGGCATCTCTGCTCGCTCTTACTCACCTTGTTTTTTCGTCTTTTTATTCTTTTCTGCCCTCTCCGAATCCTGTGCGTTGCTGGACTTCCTGACGCATTAATTTTTTTTACTTATTTGCTTTATTTTCGTTGAGTATGCGGCAGAAGGAGAAGGGAGTTGTACATGGTAAAAAAACATCGACCTTATAAAGGGAGGTAATTAAGAGCGCTGCAGGTTAGCGAGGTCTCAGAAGCAGTCGTGAGCCGGGGGCATAAATATCGGAGGAGAACTTCTGCTTGGGCAAGTAGGCGCAACACACTGCAAATTAAACTGCGCGAAAAGACAAATGCAGGAGAGACAACAACAGGCAGGATCAAGGCCTAACTAGTTAGTTATGCGGTAGCCATGTGCGTGCGCGTCTCGACTATCTGCTTCTTTGCACGCTGTTTAACTTGCATAAATATCTCTCCTTTAAAAGGGCACACCAAATAGACACGCGCCTGCACATATACGCTCACGCACACACACGAACGCAGACAAAGCTGGAGAGGCTGAGCGCTAAGAAAGCTTATACTTGCGCTTACGAATCCAGGATGTGTACTACATCGACGTCTTTTAAAAGGTCCAAGCAAAGCATATGTCTTTGCGCAAATAGGACGACATGATCTTTACTAGCACCGGCAGAGCGAGGAACTGTCAATACGCCAAGAACTGTGGATAGTGCCCCCGCTACGCTGCACGATCTTACACAAACCTCCATGTGCTGGCTTCTTTATTTATTTATTTATTTATTTATTTATTTATTTATTTATTTATTTATTTATTTATTTATTTATTTATTTATTTATTTATTTATTTATTCATTCATTTCTTCCTCTCTCTCTCTCTCTTTCTTTAGTTCTTTCTTTTCGTGTTACCCTCGTTTTGTGTTTCTCTCGAAAGACCGCTATCATACGATTCTTGATATCGGTACTTAATGTAGCCTGTCCGGTGCGGTTTGCGGACGGGTTCACGTACCTCATACTCATTACTTGCCCAATTGGTTACAAAGAAGTGGCGGCTGCTGTCTTGACAGCTTCCCTCGTTCACATCATATCATCCCGGTACATTTGTCTTTGCCCAGATTGTGTCTTCAAGCTAGCAGGAACGTGCAACTTTCTAACTGTGCTCGCCAGTGCCACCCGTGGATAATGGTGCCCGCTCGTACGCAAGATCTCGTTCTTCAGAGACGCCACTCATAGTTAACACGTCGTTTTATATGACTGACACTCCTCAGGGTGAATGAAGTCACTCCTCGGCTACATTCAATCACAGTTAGCTACGTCATAGCAGGTAACCTTCCTTTGGGGATACAACAATGGCTTAAGAATTTAAAAAAAATTATTCAGGCTTTTCTTTCTATAATCAAGTAAATATAGATGAATTCTGCAAATTTTCACATTTTGGACATGCTTACACATGTTAAGCACTGTCAAAGCATGTGAAACCTAATTTTAATGTTAAATGCATGATGTAGAGCTCAGCGGATGGAATATATTTCCTTAGCGGCATTTACAGTCCATGGCTTGTGTTTACTAGATATTCGCGAAAGACAGCGTTTCAAATATTCGCGAAAGACTGCGTTCCAGCTCAAGGCCGCTAGCCAAAGCTTGCTGGCTTCTCATATTCAGAATCTCCACTTGTCAAGATGGTTATGTATGCGGGAAGATTGGGAAGTGAAACATGATCGTGTGCTTCCTATGTCTTTGAAAAACTAAAAAAAAAATACGCTGCTTTGCCAGGATCACTTCCAGGCAGAAGAAAATTCGTACAAACCTGGCTGGCCCAACCTTGGGCCAGCCAGAGAAAGACGAGACAAAATAAAAAACTTAAAGCCAGGTATACTGCAGAGGAAACTGCACTCGCAAACAGTGCCTATGCACACAACATCTGACATTCGTCAAGCCTAACTGCACCAACCTATAATTTCATCGCATGAGGGGGCTCGAGGAAGGGTCTTGTTGCTTTATTATCCTGACTTTGCTTCTTCAGCAGGCTAACATCTACCGCATATCATTTAAGTTTTTATCTCTCTTCTCTCTCTCTCTCTCTCTCTTTGTTTCGTCAGTTTGTTTGCGCTCATTGGTATACAACTAGAATTTTGCGCCCCTACAGCGAAATGTGCACACTTTAGTAATCCCTCTCTTTTTTTCTTCTGTCTGCTTTGCATAAGCGATTTTGAAGCTCCACTTTTGCTTTGAGCTGCTTTTCATAAAAGTAAAATATTTGAAGTTACGCAACGGACCATATAGCGGCAGCTACTATGTGCAAGCGCAATCCCAAGCGAAGCTCCAGAAATAATCAGATACCTCCCGAGCTTTCACTCGCTTCCCGCTTTTTGTTCCGTTCATTTCATTTACTCGCGTTCTTGAACTTCACAATAGCTCGGCTCACCCCTGGCGCTCATACGGGATGAATCAGTCATCGTCTATTTTCTTTCTTCCAATGCCGTTCTGCTATTTCAAGCAACTCTGGTACGGACCTAATTACCCTAATCCGACAAAAAAGGGAAAAAAGAAACAGGTAATGTCTAGGGAAATAGATTACCTTCCCGGCCCCAAATTCGCACTGCTTCCTTACCGGTGGTAAACGAAACCGAAGTTTTCCACGAAGGTGGCCTGTCTGCTGACTTCTTTCTTGACTTTTCTTTAAGTGGGAGGTCTTAATAACTAGTTTAACAAACAGAGGTGCTTTCTAAGGTTCCGGGGAACACGCTTCGTATGTTTTTTTTTTTGTTTTTTTTACCAGTATAAACTCGCTAACGAGGTGAGTCTTTCCGCTAGACTGCGCTTACTCTAACTACCGGCGATGCAATTTCTTCCGTGGCAGCGTCCCGTAGTGTCGAGGTAACGAGCCGAGACGGTAGAACTATAAGCGAATCTTTACAGCGCGAGCGAGTAAATATAAAAAAAAAAACAAGGCGTTGCTAACTACGCACATAGATCTATACTATACAAGCTGTTGCAGACCACTCGTCGGAACGTTCATGCCTTCCATAAAACAAACGAGGGTAGTGAGATTTCCCAACATTTAGCGCACGGCCAACGCGGCTCCCTATGTTTAGTAAGCTATTTTAGGTGGGAGTTTGCGGAGTGTCTGCTACAGATTCGTGCACGCTTCCATAGACTCTACTTTTAGTTAGGTATTCGAGTGTACATTTAGCTAACCTCTTTTGAATTTGTCTTTATTCACGCAGGTGGTGTGTGCAGTACCTCGCAATGTGCCGAGTGGATTTTCTGGTTTAAAGTTACGTCTGCATTCGTAGACTGTGAGTGCTGTGCAACCACCACGAGGTTGCGAAACGACAGAGGCGAGTGTATATGACGCTGCACGTAGCACTTGTCCAGCTTAGGAGCCCAGCATATGTGTCGGCGTTTTAGCGCGCTGTAGGATAAACGCTCCGCAGCGCTCTCACTTGCGTTCTCGTTAAGCAGCTTCTAAGTGCAAGCGTGCAAGCCGCGACGAGCACTCTCTGTCACTCTGGTTACTGGACATAAAATTGTCCTCTGTGTCCACTAGAGATCGTGCATGCATGTCAGCACTGTGCAGATAGCAGTATACGGAGGATACCTTGTGTTTCCCAGGCCCGCAAGTGTACCGTGATTGGATAGGCTTGTTGCAGGTAACCCTGTCTTTGTTACACGTGTGCCGGTCGATGTAGTCATCAAGAAAGCTCTTTTTAGGGGCGAAGCTCCTTACGCCGTGGGTCAGTCTCTCCTCCGTCGTAGCCACCTCGTCTAGCTCGTGAAGTGATCACTAGATGGCGTTGGTGGCGCTCGCTCCATAGAGATACATGGTAAAGGCTAGTGTGACGGGATATCACTAGATGGCGCTAGCGCAGCATAGTTGACGCATTAAAATACGAGATCGCGCTGCGGCGCTCGCTCCATTCAGATGTATGGGAGCGCGTAGTGTGATGAGCGATCACTAGATCATTGGATGGAGGCGATCGTTCGAGATGTTTCGATGCAGTGCGATGGGAGACCGCTAGGGGTGAGAGCTATAAAATGCGCTCGCTCTTGGCGCGCTTCCTCTTTCGCTCGGAGTCGCTGCGCCATATGGAAGACAAGGCGGCGGAGCGGAGGGCACGGAAAGCGGCTGCAGCGCGCGCTCGCAGACAGAACCCGGAGGTGAGAGCCCGCGAAGCCGAAGCTGCACGGAGGCGCCGAGAAACGGATCCAGAAACTGTGATAGCCCGAGAAGCGGCGAGGAAACGCGCGTACAGGCGGGCGGATGCCGAGGCTGCGCGAGCGCGGGAAGCTGCTGCCAAGCGCCTCAAGCGAGCTCTGCCCGAAGGCGCAGACACGCGTTTCAAGCGCGACTTTCTAGACAACAGTTTCGGCCACAGCTGCAATGTCTGCGACAGATTGTGGTTTGCCAACAACCTCGTCGCGGTATCGGCCATCAGGAACGAGCAGGCACGACTACCCGAGGGACGTGCATAGACATTGCATTTACGAACGTCCAACTGCAACCCATACAAGAACCGCTCTCCTTGCATTTCACGGGCCATAAAGCCGTCATTTGGAAGGGACAACGGAAGCCAAACCTCATCTAAGAAAATGAATTAAAGTTCTTATATAACCGCGGGCAGCGACGGAGCGATCTAGCAACGTTTACAGCAGGCCATCCAGTGCATGGAAAACTACCTGGTGGGCACGGGACTCACCTGCTCGGCCGAAAAATCCGAACTGCTGCTATATAGACCGGTCAGAAAGGGGCGCCCACCTAAAGGCTACCCCCCCCCCCCCCCCCCGGAAAAGGAAGAGATCCAATTAATGGCATCAAACGGCCTACCCATCGTGATGGTAGACAAGATTCGGGTACTAGGAATGATGATTGAACACAAGGGCGGCAATGGCGAAGCACTTCGCAAGATAACAGCAAAGGCCACCAGCACGATGCAGCTCATCCGACGCATCACCAACAAACACGCGGGCATGCGCGAAGGCAACGTCATACGACTTATACAAGCCTTCGTTATTTCTCAAATAACGTACACGGCAGCGTTTCACAACTGGACGGTTGCAGAAAGAAACAAGCTCAACGCCCTCATACGGAAGGCGTACAAATGTGCGTTGGGACTTGCGCCCGGAGTGAGAACCACCAAGCTCCTAGAACTAGGCTTGCACAACACACTCGAGGAACTCGTGGAGGCGCAACAAGTGTCCCAACTCGAGCGCCTATCCAAGACCCGCTCGGGCAGGCACGTGCTCGAAAAGCTCGGCATTACATACCACACGCAGCACGGCATCAAAGTGGAAATGCCAAGAACCATGCGCGAGCAACTATACGTGCCCCCATTGCCTCGCAACATGCACCCCCAACACCACACGGGGAGACGTAAAGCCAGGGCACAACACATGAACAAAAGTTACTCCAACGACAAGGAGGCAGTCTTCACCGACGCAGCCCGTTATCGAGACAGGAAGAGTTTTGTGGCGGCAGTTACTAGCCACCGAGGTAACCACCTCACGAGCGTCACCGTGAACACGACATATGCCGAAACGGCAGAGGAAGCGGCCATAGCACTGGCCCTTACACAAACCAAGGCTACATACGTGATCTGCGATTCGCAAACGGTAATTCGCAATTTTTCAAATGGGCGCATATCGCAAGAGGCGTATCACATACTCAAGCGACATCCCATACACCAGGGAGAGGCCGACGTCGATAACCGAAGGCACTTGCTATGGATCCCGGCGCACACTGGACGGAGCACCCCCAACGAAGCGGCTCACCGCGTTGCTCGAGGCCTCACTCACCGAGCATCATCGGAGGAAAAGCCCCCGCGGGGTACTGCAAACGACTGGGCGTGGGAGGATCGTTTGACCAGGTTCCACGACATCACGACACCCTACCAGTTACAGAGACGCGTATACCCATTCCCTCACGCTAGGTTAGACAGGGCGCAAGGCAATTACAAACTGATTCTTACATAAACCCAAGACTCATGCATGCCATGCATCCAGACATGTACACTACAAACAGATGCACATCCTGTGGCGAGGTTGCCACACTTAATCACATGTTATGGGAATGTCGGGACATAACAAACAATTCGGACACTGCCGACACCTCCGTCTCTTCCACCGCCAGCCTCCGCTCGCGTTGGAAGACCGCACTGCTCCGCTCGAACCTGACAGTACAACTCTGGGCCGTCCAGTGAGCCGAGGAAGCCGCTTCGAGACAAGGTCTCGGAACCGTGTCCGCAGCGGGTGCCCAGACCCACTAAAAATATGCCGGACTCAAATCTTATCGATTTGATAATAAAGTTTACGTTCTTCTTATTATTATATAACCTCACACACTGGTTCTCACGTCTTTCATGATGATGTAATGGGCGAATTTTCACGGAAGAGTCATGAACCTCCGGAGCTTCGTCCACTCATCATCATTCACCCCGTGGATATGCTGTGAAATTTTTTTTTATTGATATGTAATATGAAGGACAAGTTGGCGCCTTTATTGGTGCCGGCTATTCTTTTTCGCAGAGAAATAACGACGATGTGCCCAAAAAACATTGAAAAAAATACTAGGCACAATGAAATATCACGAACATTTGTGAATATAAGAAGGAAGGTTAGAGCGCAAAAGGACACTAAGGGACACACACAGTGCGGCAAACAAGTGAAATGGCACAAACGACTCTGAAAACTAACACATAGGTTTGTGTGGGACCATCACACAGTAGAAAAAGAGAGACCGAGAGAAAAGCAGAAAAAATTGGCAGGGAAGTTACATTAGGCTAATTTAGATTTCAACATTACGCTGAATCAGCGGTTACTTTTTAAGGACAATAGCTTGCACATGAGAATTGCGAGTTGGTTTCGCGGACGTCTGCGCATTTGAGAGCTCCCAGAAACTGGGTATTTTGCACGATATTAAGATTCTTGATGATAAGCCGGCTATAACCAAGCAGTTTTTTTCAGGAGGCCTATCGCAGCAGATATATATCGCGTAGCAAACATGAAATATCTCTTTCATGTTTTATTCCCAAGCAAGTAAATGTGGGTAGGAAAGAAAATGTACAGACAGCTGCTGTACAGCACGTGTTCAATGTAATGCCGGGTATACTACATTTATTTTATGCTGAAAAAAAAACTTTACTATTTAACTCGACGTGCAAAAAGTAAATGGAAGCATACTCTTACTTTACTAGCTCGTTTACTTTTCATGTGCCCTAAAGCAAACCATTACGCTAGCACACCACCCAAAGTGAAGCAGCCCTAACCTGAAAATGCCTCTTTCTCGCAAGAGTCCTAATGCATACTCTATATTGTAACTTTCTTTAGATTCATTTACGCACATTGAAACGACGGACGGACGAGGTTCTTCGTCATCCGTCCATCTGATATTTTTTTATGTTATTAAATGCATGTAAGGCGATATTGCCATACGAAATGAGAGCATCATGCCTTGCATGACGTAGGGTGACAAGCGTGCAAACGACACACACTACGCTCCGCTCGGCTGGTCTGCCTCGTGGAGCATTTGAACTAGCTAACGACATCAATTATTTATGTCATGCTTTGCTTTCTTCTTTGTATTTCCGGTAATTAATCTTCCGTCACGAAGAGTCGTCTATAAGACACCACACACGTGATACGCGTGCACTCAAATGATGCCGCGTACATGCAAGCCGGGGCTAATCGAGAACGCACGAATGTAATGAGTGGTCGAGTTTCTTCCATCTCGCATAGTTCGACATAGCAACAAGAATTAGAGAGCGAATGAAGAAACGAACACGACCAGAGGGAGAGCTATACGCTCGGTGAACCCGAGGCGATGATGCGACGTTCAATATAAGTGGTGGTTTCGTGAGAACGTCGAGTACTCGCTTTGCTTTCTTTACCCGCTCAGCCACAGTCAGTCCCACCCCTTCCTCCCCTTCTCATAAATTTCTCTCTCTATCGATTTACCACCGCGGTCGTTTGTCACTGTCCTTTCCGGCGTGCGGCGAGTTTGCTCCATGGGCCGTACATAGTGTATCGTACATGTCGTGAGCGCACGCGTAGTGTTTGTTGCATGAGGTTGGGCTGTTTACTCTGCTCCTCTTCTCGTTACAAAGTTTTATATGGCAACGCAAAGAGAGAGAAAGAAAAAGGCGCGTGGATAGGATGCCGTGCCGAGCCCTGTCAACGCTTCATTACCTATTGCCGTGATAGCTGTAGGAGAGACCCTTTGTTGGTTCAACTTATGTTATGATAATGGGACGTAATGCCAAATCCCGATGCTTGTGTTAAACCATATAACCTCACCACCCTTTCTTCTCTTTCATTCTCACTTTCTTTGGTGACTCTTCGTGCCACGTTACATCACAATGCTAATCTGTATACGCCTAGCTGTATCTTATTGCTTTACTGTGTCACTTCGCTGTCTGCTGGGCCTTTTCCGCCAGGCACTGCTGATGGGCTTGCATGGTCCCTCCTTACTGCCTACCTCTTGCGCTCGACCTGCCCTCGCTCTACCCGTCGCTCGTGGCCCACCTGCTCATCACTTCGTCGCCACGCCCCTTCGTCCGCGCCTATTCTCAGCAAGAGTAAATTCGGGGATGTGAGGGCCGCCTCGCACAGGGTCCATTAACAAAACGTGTCTCCCACGTCGTACTTGCAAGTGGACGGCGTAGCGGAAAGCGTGCGTCTATAGTGTCCCTGACGGCTCCCGAAAAACGGGAGCACTGTCCAGGAGTTCCCAGGAGTTCTCCTGGTGGCACCGGAGTATTTTCGGCTTTTTCCCATAAGTACAGGGTATCCCCAGGAGTAGAGGACACATGATCCGGTGCAGGGTAATCGACGTTAAAGGAATGAAAAAAAAAAAAAAAAAGATCAACGCATTCCAAGCAACTTTCCTTTCTCCATTTTCCTCTCCTTCTCCGCTTCTAGTGCGAAATTTGTTTTCTTTTTTTCGCTTATCACTTTTTCTGTAAATTCGCTGGTGCATTTAGGCACCTCACCGGAAAAACCACTAGGGTTGCCTTTTAATACATGTACATTTTTTTTAATTTAATAAACGTCTTTGTTTCTTTCTCTCTCTTTCTCTGATGCATTTAATCTTGGAATCCTAACGTCGGTCTAACGCAGTGGCAGCCGTGCCAAGAACCGTTCGGCACCACCACTTTCTGACGGAACCTACGCCTGGCTTGCTCTGCGCGACAGTTTGCTCAGGAATGCGGCGTACTGTTAAAGCATCGGCAAGTAATTAAGTATTCACATAGGTCTACCGATCACGTGGCATGGAAAGTTGAGGAGGATTAGATATGCCGTGCCCTAGCAACGCAGACACTTTGTGTATATACAGCCAGCCATAGGCGCTAATTCTTACATATATGAGGCAAACACGAATGCTGGCATATATAGCACCCCCTCTAGCACTCCCCCACCCCCCTCAAAGAAAAAAGTGTTCCCTTTCTTTCTTTGTATTTCTCTCTTCCTTTCCTTCTTTCCGCCTGCCTGCCTCATTGCATTTCTTTCTCTCTCTCTCTCTCTCTCGCTTTCGGAGGCAAAAGCGTCCCTTAGGCCTGTCGCGAACGCCGCCATCACCACATCCGTGCGGAAGCCTGCCTTCCTGCCTCTTTGAAAGGCTGAACTTTCTTCTGCCATTTGTTCTGTATAATAGAGAAAAACTAGACGGAAGTGACAGGGTGCCGACTTCAAACTAGTTTTTTTTTCTCTTAAGTCTAGTTTTGCGCTGTTACAAGCAAGCCAGTGAGTCACAAGCAACTATCCCAAGCAATTACTTTACTCCGTTCTGCCGCCGCGTCACATTTCCAAGCGCGTCACACAAAATGGACACAATACGTGGAGGCCAGTGCAGCGACAAGAATTGGAAGTCACTCGACGCGGAAGGCGCGTAGAATTGAATTTCCTCCTCCCCAGCTGTTCCCTGTTCGGCACGGCTTCTACAATATATCGCGTCCAATTTGCGAGACGCTCTCCGTGCACGAACAATTCTTCCTGGTCTGCTGCCTCGCTTGTTGAGTCTCTTGCTTCCGCTTTTGTGAGGCGAACTCTTTTTTGCTTCTTCCACCTCTGGCTTTGATCGCCTCTATACGTCTTCGTTTTCAGGCTGTCTAAACTAACGCACAAAAAAAAGAGAGAGAGCGCGCTAAAGTCGAGGGGTCATCTAGGGTAGCCTCAAGGCCACCACGCCGAAGAAACGGCCAGGAGACTGTGAGTGGAGGTGAAGCGTTGAAGCACACAACATCAACTGTTGTTTTCCAGCGGCCGTGTTCAGTGGGACACTCTATCGACAGCAGAAAATTACTGCTCTTATTAGTTGAACACTGCCTCTACTTTAAAAAAAATTTTAGTAATTAAAGTAACCTACAAATAATCTCTTAGGAGCTTCATTAACGAATCGAAATCAACAGAAGGCTAACTAGGGCCCGTTCCCGTCTTCCCTTTTGCGACATGAGCTGCAAATTAGCGCTCGCGTTCACAAGAAGCTCTGACGTTAGAATTGTTCATAAGAGCAAATTCCAGGCAATCCTTATGCTGGACATGTTTACGGAAGGTGGCTTGCCCATGGCAAAGAGCACTTACGAAAGAAGAGCTTTGTGAGTACGCCGACAGGTTTACAAGGCATCAAGGCAAGGTAACAAGGAAAATGAAAAAAAAATGCTATTGCCTCACTGTATTTACTCGTTTTTGCCTAGCGAATGGTTTCTGACATTTTCACCACCGGGTGTGACATTGCTCACGTGTGGCCGTACAGTAGCGCACCCAGGATCTCTCTGCCAAGGGGAGGGGGGAGGGGGGGGTTCAATTTTTGTGGTGGTGCATGGTGTAGAGGGGGGGGGGGGGGGAGCAAGCACTTTGCATAATATGCAAGTTCCTTTCTGTCACCAGAGGAATCTAACAGCAAAAAATTCCTAATAATTATAATAATCATGACACCAAGGATGATGACGATGTTTATTTCTTCAGCGTTTTACTCAAAGTAATTTAAGAGTGAATTAATAAATACATGACAACGATAGAGTGTTTTTGTTAATCAGGACAATTCGTGCTTGGTCTTCGGATCTGTGCTTGGTCCCTTGTTTTTTACAATATATATCAATGACCTACCCTAGATTTTAACGTCCTCTAATGTATTAATGTATGCCGATGACACTGCTCTGATAATCACAGGTAACAACATCAAGGAAATAGAAGAAAAAACGCAAATAGAGCTTTCTAAGATTTCTGAATGGTTTCTTGAAAATAAATTAACAATAAATGCCAAAAGAACGAAATATACTCTTTTTAATTCTCGTTCCAAAACCGTCAGTAGTGATTCTATCTCATTGTCTATAAATCAATGTCCACTTGAACGCACCGACTCATATACATATCTCGGCGTTGTTCTCGACAAAAATCTAAACTGGCAACGCCACAGAGAAGCCCTTTGCTCAAAGCTAGTATCTGGCTGTTATGCTCCTCTCAGGGCACGGGAACATTTTCAAATAGACATTCTCCGCATCTTGTATTTTTCATTTATTCAATCTCATATAATGTACTGTATTGAGTCATGGGCATGGACTTTCACAACGTACCTAGAACCTATTCGACGCCTTCAAAAACGAGCCGTCCGCACCATTACTTTCTCTCAGCGAAATGAAACAAGTAAACCAATCTTTGTCAAATTACAAATACTGCCCTTCGATTCTTTGCGAGAAATAAATATGGTCAAATGCGTTAATAGCATCATAACAGACAATCATCCATTTCATGTATCAATATTACGTATGCCTGCTCGCCCAACACGAAATAAAACGTTTTGCCACTTCAATATACCACCGACAAGAAATATATATGGCCAGAGATTAGTGGAATTTATTGGCATAAAAATATGGAATGACTTACCATTCGAGGCAAAATAAAGCAAAAATGTATCACATTGGTTAAAAAAATACTATCTTCAGCAAATGTCCGCGGAACCTGTCTGAATATGTTCATCCCATGTACGCGACAAATAGTATGTACTAGTTTACAAATGTGTTTTGTATGCTAAGTTGCAAACGAGATCTTTTTTTGTCGTACTAACCAAGTGTTCCTTTCATTCTTTACTGTTTTACTATATGCTCTATGTGTTCTTTATATTTATTTTGTGCTATAAGGTGTCACTGACAAGATTACTAATACACATTTGTAAATGACCCCACTACTAGCCTTTGGCTAAGGGGTCTTACAGTGTTTGCACACAATTTGTATTAACTTTGAAGAAAAATAAACTTGAAACTTGAAACTTGACCTCAAGCCACCTCCTTAACTGTACAGACAATGTGAACAGAGCACTGAAGGTACACGTTGGACTAGTGGGGCTGGACACGGGGGGGGGGGGGGGGGGGGATAACTCGGCCTCAGGGGAGGGGGGGGTCAACAGCCGAAAAACCTCCTCCCCCCCCCCCCCCCCCCCCGGCAGTGTGCCACTGTGGCCGTACGAAGTCGCCCGCATTTACGTAGCACGATGTTCCCTTAACTTTCGCCTCTCGGCTAGAGGAGAAACACGGCTTACACACCCCACATGGCATTAAGACTATGATCAGAAAGACCAAAGGCCAGCTTATGTAGATTGACAGCGTCTTTCATACAATAATTACGCACCTAAATCTTACCTAAATGCTACTGCTCCTCCAAAAAAATATCCTACACCAGTCTTCGGGCTGCACTATCACGCTTACCCAAAACGTCGTGTAGCGAAGAACATGCAGTTCAATAATTGTCATGCTGCCTCTCACTATTTGAGCGTGCGTCGGCGCTTGAAAACGAGCCTTCGTAGACCGTGGTCACGTTTGCGTGACTGCCACACTAGACCACGGTATCGTATTTCTTGGGCACGCAATAACGTTAAGAAATTGAAGCAGAGAGAAGGCACGATGGAAAGTTAACTGGGCAGTACATGTGGTTTGTTGCTTTGTTTGAGGTAGGACAGAAGGCGGACACAAGGAATAAATGTCACAAAAGAGAATAACGATAAGGGATAACTGACGATAACGCTACAGAGGTCTCGGATGGCTTTGTATCAAACGGGCGAAGTCGCCTTTGATAACTCATACCGATGACTGGCGCATTGCCAGTTGTCAATAAGAATGGCTTACGAAATCCGCTACGCGTACGAGAGAAATAGAAACAAAAGAGAGGAAATGCAGGAATGTTAGCCAGACGAACGTCAGGTTTGCTACCCTGCACTGGTAAACAGGGCATAAAAGATGTTTCTCGCTTACGCGAGAAGACAACGAGATATAAATAGGGTTTAACAAAGGACCTGACGTCTTGGTGCTCTAACGGTGGTTTCGTTAATTTGGTATGTACGAAAATTGCATAGTATGAAAAGAGTGTATGACGATCATAAATGATAGTTCATAACATGAATGTCGTGACATGCCTGTCATGTAAGTCACGAAACAGCCGCCTACGTCTTGGTGTTCCCATGGTTGTTTAGTTAACTTGGTCATCTCCCCGCACAATGCTTCGCATAACATCGATTCCCACAGGGCATGGGATATGCCGACTTTTTATTTAGTGGACGCGGTTGAGAAGGCGTTCATCGTGGGGACGTGGTTGTGGAGTCGCCATCGAGTTCCCATGAGCGTGGCTAGAGCTTCGGTTGCGTGCACGCCGGTGACACAGCCTACCTTCTCCATTTCCTCAACTGCGAGGCGATGTGTTCATGCAGAGATATGGAGAGAATCGGGAAAAAATGAAAGTGTACGATTAACAATAATTGGAAAGTTGAGCCCAGCGGCATATAGCTTGCTACACACGAAGGATGCAAAAAAGAGACGGGAGGGGAAAAAAGAAAAAAAAATTCTTGTGTGGTGTACATCCTTTCTTTTCTTCCACGTATATATCTCGCGACTTAAGCCAGTATTCATTTGTATCAACTTGTTCATCTTTCATCGCAACTACAGCGTTGGTTAACTGTAGTGTTCCTGTGTATGCCCCAACAAGAAGCATAGTTTGACATCTGCACGCCCCTGAGCCGATAGGCGATGCTCAGGAAGGAAGCCAACACCAAAGCCTCTAAACTCCTTTGAACTGTGTGTTCATGTTTAAATACCGTTTACCCGCCACCGTGACTCAGTGGCTGTGATGGTCTGCTGCTGAGCACGAGGACGCGGGTTCAAACCCCAGCCTCAGGAGGCGCATTGTGATGCACCGAGATTCAAGGGTGGTCGTGTACTGACATTTACCAGCAGGTTGAGTAGCCCCACGTAAGCCAATTATTAAGGAGCCCTCCGCTATACGGCGTCAATTATAACTCGCTGTTCTTTTTCAAGACGTTAAACATCTTTGTTAATTTACCCAAAAGCCGCTTGAAAGCCAACAGCGGCCAATAGACCTTTCTTTTCTCGCAACTTCTCCCACCAAAAAAGAAAAAAAAACAAGAAAGAACAATAAAACACGAGGCAGTTACACGAGAGTTGTCATGACAGTTAAAGAAAATGCTTTATATCCATCGCTGCAAAATGTCGCTCTTTCGATGTTGACAGCATATTAGCAGAAATTTTCGCACGCTAAAAGCATTTGTACCGCTGATCATTTGCGCGGCCGCTCGAGCACTGGTGGTATAAGCGGAGTGAACTATGTGGCTTCTATTATATCAAGTGTCACATGTCACATGGAACTCGTGTGGTGTAAATGCGAATTGAATTGTAAATTCAATTCATTTTTATTTCAACACTACAGATGTTGTTCAGGACCCCGAAGAAACGGCCAATAAGGCTTCATGAGGTCCATGGCCCCATTTTAACAGGCAGCGACAAACAGCAGATAAACAGTGTTTAACGCATAAAAGTTAACATAATGTTGTTAAAAAAATTAATAGAAACAATACAAAACAAAGAACACATGACATTTTCACTTAGTAATTTTCGTGGTTACACTCATCCAAGAATTAGATTCGTACAGAATCCATCTGACCTAGCATCGATGTGCATAAAAAATAGCACGAAAGGCAACACAAACTATGCATTATTCTTAGTTGATTTAGTACAAGCAATAATTATTTCAGTAATGTATACACAAAAATTCAATGCACGTGATACATAGAGTAAATGTTGAACATATGGTTCGCGAAATATTTTGTTTTTGCAAGAATAGGTCTACAACAAATATAATATACTTCTTCTGGTGCTGAAATAATAAGCTGTGATGTTAGCTTTGTTTAAAAGGTAACGTAGGTGAAACCACATCATTTGATATTGTTCTGGCCCTTGGCAATTACCATAATTCAAGGTTGCGTGTATTGACAATCTTATGCTTTTTAGCGCCAAGTTAGAAATATATTTTAATGTATCATTTGTCTTTTAATGGCGATAGCGTAGGGTTGTGTTAAACGTCGTTCATAGATATTAGGCAATGGTAGCGCATTGAGTTGTTCAAATAGAGGACTAACGTGAGTGTAATGAAAAACATCTGGATGCAACGTATGGTATTTCTCAGCATTTTATGCATTGTATTATTATTCGGTAGCTTTTAGTATCCTAGACAAAATGTCAATGGTTTATATAAGATTATAACAAACATTTGTGCAAGAGAAGTTTAATGTCTTTTGGAAGGAACGCAACCTGCAAAGCGTTCCAGTCACGCGAGACAGCTTGTCGATTACCGTGTCCACATGAGCATTCCACGACACATGTTGCTCAAACAAAACGCCGATACACTTGACAGAAAGAACAATTGGCATGATGGAGTGATTAAGCTCTAGGATGCTATAACTTAAAGCTATTCTAAGATTTTCTATTCCATTTCCGCAAGAGGCTTCCACAATCGGTCAAACAATGTTCCGGCCAAGCCCCTATTCACTTGTCTGTCACACGGCGTCAGGAAAGCGTTGAAAACTCCTCATCTGATATGACATGTACACACTGATTATGCCTGATTAGACTAAACGAAAGGAAAATAGTTATTTCCGCTTCTATGCCTTTTTAGCCATCTGTCCTCCACTATTGGTCAAAAGTCATGTTCCACGACGCCATGATCTACGAGGCGAGTCGACGCTGGCTGAAAATTTAACTGTGTGTCTTCCGCATTTTGACAATGAAGCAAGGCATGTCCTTCAGTTGTAGCGCTCTCATTTCATCCCCGCTTCGCACCCTAACTGCTTCCAAACCCTAAGTACGCTGTTTGCATTATAAATCAATGCTTAGAGTTCATTCGCACCGGCGAGTGACAAAAGTCGCGCTACCTACCGCGACTGGTGACCAAGGACTGACTCAGGGTGCCCAATTTTCATACCGGCAATCGACACCTGACCGTCACCACACCAACATCTCACGATTGGTGCCGTTCACGTGAAGTATGCGTCAGCGTATACCAATGTTCTACTTCTGCGCCGTTGATAATAAATTATCCCCAGCAAGTTTACGGCTTAAGTCGCGGAGCTCAAACAGCGGTCAGTGAGTGACATCACTTCCCGAAATTGGTCGTCATTTGACAAAAGCTACCATTTGCGACCGACTTGGTCTCCCTGTATATGCATGCGCTCACTTGGAGCGTTCGTACGCGCGCCCACGGTGTAGGAAGGCTCCCTACGCTCGCTTAGTGACTTTGCGCCCATTTATAGTTACTGCATAAGCACTTACAGTTACTGCAACAGTAACTCTACGCCCACTGTGGATTTAGGGCCACCTGCAGCGTGCGGCCGCGTGCTCGTCTTGACTTCGACGGAGCGCGGTTGGCGCAACGCCGTCTGCATCGCGCCTTCTCGCCGTGGCTGAGCTTATGATGTTGGCGCTTGCACCAACCAATCCGGGCGTCCGCGCTCTACCTAAGCTGAGGTAACGTCAGTGCTTGGGCCAACCAATGCGAGTGCTCCTGTGCATCTGGCTGTTTTCAGACGCATCTCTTTCTCCGCAGCCTTTCCTTTAGAAACGATGCAGGACAGAGACTAGAAACCCAGGGCAAGTAGGCAAGTAAAACTATTGATCTATACTCATTTCAGCAGTAGTTTAAGCTCTGGTGATCACACATAAAATTAAGCTTTAACAGAGTCAGTGTAAATGCCAAACACAGAAACACACAAAGTCTACTGATAACTCCACTTTCTTTAGTACCTGAGTGGATAGCACAATGTTCGGATGTGTAGTTTGCGAAATGAATTCGTTCCTACCAAGACTGGCGAGAAATTCTGCGCATGTCATTTATCGATTGTGACACGGGCAAAAACAACGAATGTCTGGAATGCGATAGCGCTCGCAGTCCAAAAGTCTTGTATTCTTCTTTTCGTGTCCCTATGCAGCGTTTCGTGATTCTCGGTATGTCCCGATGAAAATTCGTTTCTCTTCCAGAATATGTAATTCGACACAACACGAAAATTGAAATACGTGTACCAGATAAGCGACTGTAGGATGGAAAAAGAACGAACGTCTGGCTTCAAAGACCTCTGCTCAAGACGAGCAATGAATACCAAAGAACATATAACTCACTGCACATGCAACATATAGTAGATTCTCCTCCCCCCCCCCCCCCCCCCTCTTCGAAAGATAAGTACATAAATAAATACCGAAAAATGAATGTGAAGGAAACATGTCGGTTTGGGAACTTACCGCGTACTTTTCTTTTACTTCTGTTCCTGCATATTAAGGAATGTAGCGAACCCAGATGTGCGGCACCTAGGAAAAAATAAAGACGCCGTCTGAGAACAAGAGGACAATTTCTGGCATTCACTTTACGCGGGAATAATAGGCCCTGCAAGCCTGCGCCTAAACTCAGCATACTTTCTCAATTTCGCCCTTCTATTTCCCTGCGAGCAGAAACGAATACGCTTTCTTTTTATCCGAAAGGCATCTCGAACCAAAGTGAACGTCGTCAAACAACCTAGCCCCTAAAAAGGCGTGCACGTGTGCAGAGGTACAGATAGCGGCAGGAACAGACGAACGGAATGGCAGCCGAAGCGAGAAGACCGAAAGCGCGGCCCTTTGGCGCAACAGTTGAAGCGACTAAATAAAGCATAGACTTAGTATACTGACTTTAGAGGAAAAGCTGGGCGAGAAAACTGGGAACCCCATAGGCACCGCCATGTTCCTACGACTCATTTTTGTAGCACTAAAGATATTCAATATGTTATGCAAAAGCAAGCACTCACACGTAGCACGTAGGCACGGACAACGTATGAAGTTCATTCCGTTTATTTTTCAGAAAGACCGGATGGCTATTTACAAAATGTTGATGTCAAATTTACGGTGCATAAAAGGCCGCGTTTGCAGGCGCCTTCAGTAGATGGCGCTACCTTACTGAAGGAGGCTCGGGATCGCGTTGATTGCGCGCCTCGTCTGAATCGCATCTCGTCGTCTGCGCCTGCGCGCCTGCTTAGGGTAGCAATATGGCAGCGCCCTTGCGGTTCCCGATTTAAATACATGGGCGCTATAGGGAGCTTTTCCTCTAGAGTTGGTTATATTACCTCTATGAAATGAAGATATACCATGCCAAAAAAAGAAAATAGCCAAAAAAGCACATTTTATTTCTACACATAATTACATCATCTTTACTTTATTACTATGTAGGTTGAAGAGATAGAGCAACATATGCAAAAGTTACTGAATTTCTCTTTGGCTACCAATGTCATGGCGACGTTTCTTTGCCAATACCGAAACTAGCCCCACTGTCCACCTCCTGAGTGAACGTCGTTGCAAGGCTCGTCTAGGCCAAATCCGCGCCGCGCCGTACGTTGCCGGCCTCGTCACGCAGCGTGGCGCCATCTCTCGAAGGAGGCGGCACAAGAACCCGCGCTGCGGAACTCAGGGACTGCTGGCTTTGAAAAGAGCACAGGCAACCCTGTCGCAGCGCCAAAATGTGACAAATCAAGTGCATGTGACACTGTATCTGCCTTTTGAACGTCGCTATTGAAAAGGACAAACTAAAGTTCAGCGTACAAGACGTTACGGCTTGCGTGATATTGTCAACAAACATTAGGCAGAAATCGGAAGCAAAATACTTTTTGTGACTTGCTTGGGCAGTAACTAGCGTATGTTGTGCGATCCTGTACAAAG